>NC_136961.1:38849872-38997372 GCF_032717465.1 Coenobita brevimanus | reverse complement strand
CTTTTTAATCAGTTTCTTTCTCTCACTTCTGAAACTGAATCTGGGTGTGCAAACCACCATTCTATGGTCACTTTCTGCATTTACATTGTTGCTAACTGTCATATAAGTGGTCCTGTTGTTCTTATCTACTATAACGTAGTCGATTTCGTTCTTTGCTTCTCCATTTGCATTTTCACGTCCATTTTCTCCTTGTTTTCTTATGGAAGAATGTGTTCAATATTCTCATGTCATATATTTCAGCAAAACTATGACGATTTCACCTATTTCATTTCTCTCCCCTACTCTGAATTTTCCATACTTGCTTCTCCATTTTTCGATTTGCCAACTTTTGTATTAAGTCTCCCATGAGTATAGTATATCTGTTTATGTCATCAATGAATGTCACTTTCTTTATATGTGCTTTGAGAAGTGATGCGCATACTTATATCACTTTCAGGGTCTTTTGCATAGTTTAATTACAATCCATGCTGCTCTGTCAAACAGGCCGCTGAATTTACCAGTGTTCCCAGCAGAGATATCTGTTAAACAGAAATCCCAAACATCTGGCTCCTTCGTTCTGCATTCCTCTGAAATAAAATGCATGGTTATTGCCTTCGAGTTGAATCAATTTTTCTTCTTTTCTGTGGATCTCTCTCATACCTACAATATCCCAACCAATGTTTTCTAATTCAGTCATTAATGTATTAAGTTTGCAATCTTCTGCAAAGCTTCTTACATTGTACGTGCAGATTCTCATTTATTTCAGTTTGTTTAATGTCCCTCTCTCTGATTTGCTGAGACAGTGCCTTCTCACTTTCAGTTGCACACTGTCCATAAGCAGAGGAAGCAGTGCAGCTGGACCTTTAGTAAACAATGATCAGTCAGGAACACTTGAATATTCATTACTGGTACCAGTAAAATTCATTTTCGGTTGAAGGAACTTTGCCAGATTTTCTCACGTTGTTGCCACACAGCTTCTGGTGAGAGGTAATTCTTTTTTGCCACGATATTTAATATATTCAGAGGAGCCCTGTATAGGCCTCTACAGTTTACGCGGTCCCATGGTCTGTGTCGTTTATTACGACACGCACACACACACACACACACACACACACACACACACACACACACACACACACACACACACACACACACACACACACACACACACACATATATATATCCCATTGGATCCCAGAGCTGCTGGGCGAGGCACTGCACTGGAAGGGTACTAAGCGTACCGCACTCCGCCTATTGGCTCATAGTCGCAAAGCTCATAGGTCCCTACCTGGGGATTCCCTACTTTATTAAGATTGGAAAATTCCCAGTTCTGTCCAATACTGTGGACACTGGGCTTCAGTGGGTTAAAGAAACTGATAGAATTGCCAGTCTTTATACATATATATATATATATATATATATATATATATATATATATATATATATATATATATATATATATATATATATATATATATACATATATGTGTGTGTGTGTGTGTGTGTGTGTGTGTGTGTGTGTGTGTGTTTGCATGAACAAACATTATTATGACGAATTTGTTCTGCCACACGGGCTCAGGGAATATAATTGCATTTTAGAGAAAACCCAGAGATAATCAGATGCCGATAAGTCAATAACATTGGCCAATCATATTAGGAGAGGAAAGGTCAGCTAATACAAAAATAATAAGGGAATTGTTTATAACACCTACTGTACTGAGATAGATGATATTGTAACCCATTCTAATAAGAGGATTCAATGTATAATTACCCAAATTTCTAACACAGACAATGCTGAAATATCAACACACATTAAGGTGACATTCCATAGAAAATTTTAAACCTTTTTTTGCCTGCCCGATGCAAGAGGCTTACTGGGACAAAACAGATACTGCTATACAAGTGTCTTCATGGAAGGGTTTGGTCAGCCAATATTGGGAGCTGTACTATCAGTAAAACGGTTTCTTACATGCCAACATATCTCTCGACAACATTAATACCAGACGCCAGAGATGGGTACATGATCGGTTTGCAGCAATCAGGGGGCGTTTTGAACGGTTCAGTAATTGCTGTTGCTTATGTTAGAGTCATGTGACTTTTTGACCATTGATGAAACGTTACATGGGAGTAGAACACAAATAGAGTTCAGACAATACAATAAGAGCAAACCCGTATGCTATGGCCTCCTATATAAATCTATTAATGCTGTTAGGTATCCATTTATCACTGGGGCAATTGTATATTCAGGTAAACCTTACACAATACATACGCAGTACAGTCCCAACAGTCGGAGCTCTAGTAAGTCAATTACAAGCCTCTGTCGACCTAGGATTATTAGTCTGGATAGACTGTATACCAGTATGGAGTTATCTGAATGGCTTCAGACACAAGATATCACTGCCTTTGGTACTACAGATTCTACCAGGAAAAGCATACCACCAGAGATTATGGCAGTCACTGAAAAGGAGGATAGATCATATCAAGTTTACTGGAATAAACAAGAGGAAGAACTGACACTGCACTCCTATGTAGCACCCATGGGCGTCCGCAGGATTTTTTGTAAGGAGGGGGGGCAAAATAAGAGAAATTATACATATACGATTGTGTGCGTTTATATCAAAATACACACACTCCAAATAGGCATAGGCATATACTTACATCAGTTACATGACTGACATCAAATGCATGAAGTGACAGAATGCATGAATCGACTCAAATCATTCATCCTTGAACAAGAACCGAAACTGCCAACTGTCGCTACCGAAACGATCAATGACGGCCTTAATGAAAGCATCCTTCATGGTAGTAACTTTCTTTCGGTGCACGCTCAACATACACAGAGAAGATAGGCGACTAATCGACATGGTTGAACGCAACTATGTTTTAACCCTCCCGAGAGAGCTGAATGAGCGCTCAACTTGGCATGTAGTTGCTGGAAGAGTGAGTAACACAAGAACCGCCTCACGAACTGCTGGAAACACCTTGCATTTATCCAAGAAAGCCGCGAGTGAAGCAGCGAGACGCCAGAATACCGCAAGGCTCATTCAGTTATTGGTGGCAGTACTCGATTCCCTGTTTTCCAGCGTTTACTGGAAAATTTATTATTTTAACTTTGAAATGGAGAATTTAATGGTCATATAATTCACTATAAAGTATAGTACTTAAATCGCAGTCGAAAAGTATTCTTATGCTGAAATGCTATAACTCAAAGGAACGAAAATACACGTGACGACCGGGAAAGTTCCAAACACACTTTGGAATTCAAAGGGGGGGCAACTGCTCCCCCTTGCCCCACCAAAAGCAAAGGTAAGAAAAATGTGTTAATTCTGGGAATTGTCTCCCCTATATTAGGCGTTACACGGATGATGATTTGAAAAAAAAAAAAAAAAAAAAAAGCTGCATTTAAATTGTATGATTTCACTAATGGAGGCACTAACATTATGAATCAGAGGATCAGTTTTCATACATTACACACTAAATCTCGAAGATGGACAATGAACGCTCTTGGCTATAATCTCGACACTGCCAGAGTGAAGTCACAGACAATTTATTCGTTACATATTAATCAGGATCCAAGAAAAATTGCCTCAATCACACAAGGCTGGGAGTTAGCGAAGCACTGTGTAATCCTCATATTGAAAGAAGGAAAGTTCAGGCTTGTGGCTTAACCAGGAATACGATAGAATGATGAATATGATGCTAGGACAGGGAGAGGTAGAGAAGGCCGTCCCAGAAGTAATACATGGGAATAGGTCAAGGAAGCGGCGCAAATGTCATTCATGTATGGAATCGATCTATGGTCCAGGATACACTCAGAATCGCCCTAAAGTAAAACTGAGCTTGAAACAATGTCAAGTATGTCACAAGCAAACATGTGATTAGCATTTAAATAAAGTATATATGTGTGAAATGCTCTGGTAGCATGACCAATCAATGAGTCTCATTCTAAATACAGTATTAGGAATGAATATGCTCGTCTGCGAATAAGTTTTGATTATGACTGTGATTACATTATTACAGATTGTATTTTTATGTTTAAAAATTTCCTTATGTGACAGATAGTTAGAAAGAAATGAATGTATATTTATACATTTTGACACTGTAAATAAATAGGCCTGGCTATATATATATATATATATATATATATATATATATATATATATATATATATATATATATATATATATATATATATATATATATATATATTCTCTCTCTCTCTCTCTCTCTCTCTCTCTCTCTCTCTAGTCCAGTGCTCTTCAACCTTTTTTGGCGTCGTCCACCCCTAGTGTTGAATTGCTAAAAGCTGTCCACCCCAATCGGTTAACTGTATAATCCCATGATCCTACCCTTATATATTTCCTTTTTTAGATTCTTGAATGTACAAATACGTAGGCAAGTAAAAACAATATACAAATATATATTTCATGTTTACACTTTGTGATAAATCTGAAGGGAAAGACAGAGAGGTTAAATCTTGTATAAATTTCATTGTATAGTGTATGCATTTCGAGATAAAGCTGGATTAAGTGCTCGTGAGCCACAGAAAAATCAACATACAGGCTATCTTTGACTACACATATGTAAATTCTCCACTTGTATTATATTATTAATTTCTTCTTTTTTCTTCTATCCATATACGGTAATGATCTGGTCCACCCTCTGTCCACCCAAAGAAAGCTGTCCACCCCACACTGAATTTCGTCCACCCTAAGGTGGACCGTCCACCCTAAGGTGGACCGTCCACCCAGGTTGAATAGCACTGCTCTAGTCACAAGGATACTAAGCCTGCAAAGCAGATGTAAATATTTATATATATCCCGGTATCGTTCTAGCTTCTGGATAAAAATCAATGCTTTATTTACTCCCTGTGCTATAGCAGAATCATTATCCAGTTATAAGTATAACTGTTTTATTGTTTACTCATAGTGATACACATTTTCTGCAATATATATGTGCACATTATGTTTGTCAATTTACTATGTTTATCCTATTGCGGATGTTCATTTTTCCAATAATATCAACTTATTTATATTTATATGACATTGTACTGACTTACTATTTTTAAAGGAAAAAAATTACTTTCAGAGTTTGTTGTTGATTGGACCTGGTATCCTTGCTGTAGTATTACCTTTACCTCAGTGCTGGTTGTAGGTCCCTCGAGGGCCCTGCTGGTCTGTGATCATGTTCGGGATTTATTTATTTATTTATTTATTTATTATTATTATTATTATTTATTTATTTATTTTTTTTTTTAGTACCAGTGATTCAGGCATCAGGGGGTAGCCACGTACAGTACGTCGTCCACAGGGAAAGTACGAGTGCTGATGCGATGTGAACAGAGTTGAGGTCTCTGTAGTTTCCTTTTTACAGTGTCACTGCTAGACCGCTGCCGCCCTACCCCGCGTGCCTTGAACTGCTATCACATTGCTCTTCTAACTAACGCATCTTTTCCCTAGATTCAATAAAACAGAATGTTAAGGATTGATCTGCCGAGGTGACTTTTAGGGGGTTTCAGAGGGACTCTTTTTGAGCGTATGCTAACGTATAGGCGCCAGCAAAAGTTGTTCTACTTCTCCAGTTTTTCACCGACTCGTAGCTAGGTTGATCGTCTATAAATGAGAAGGAAAGTGGATCCTTACTCTCCTAGCCATACATACACATATCAATGCAGCTGCATATTTTTTACGTCTTCAAGAAGTATTTTTTATTCAAGATCAATGATGAAGGTGTGGTATAGAAATTTTGCCGCGACTGTACTACCAAGGCCTGGTTTTCACATGTTTTATCTTAACAGCCACAAAAGCTGCACACTATGTATGATGCTTACGCTTTTGCACAGCCAAGATCATAAATTACCAAGCAACGCTATGAGATGTTACGTCTTTCAATCCAACTATTTTTCCAAATTTTCGGGCGGGGCTACGAGAGAACAGGTGTAGGGGTATGGGGGAAAGAGGTAGCATATCGTAGCATTGTTTGACAGTTTATGATCTTGGTTATATAGTCACTATTGTTGCTCCATGATGGTTTTGGCTTTGCTGACGTTAAACATGGTGCAGCTTCCGTAACCGTTCAGAACAAATGTATAGCGAAAACCGAAATTTGAGGCTTACTAATTCCGATGCTATCTTTTGAGATTGATTGCGAGATTTCGTAAAGGATTTTTTTTTACCAATTATGGTATTTATAAAATGATTCAGAGTCAAGTATTACGTTACCCAGTTGAATATTTCCTTATATGCATGCCTAATAATTTATATAAATTTAATAATCCAGCTTTCGGATATTGTGCGATTCCGCATGTCCACTTGGTGACTACTAACAAAGGATCAAGAGACTGACATCTGGAGAGACTGGCTGGCTGACTGACAAAGGTCTTAGGGATAGGCTAGTGACTGATGAGTGGGGAATGACTATACCCCAAACCAATTAATCTGGCCAGGCATGTATGGCAACACTGTTCCCGCCGAGATTCTGATTGGCTGGAGGTGTTTGTTCGATTTCGTTGTTGCTTAAACCGATATTCTCTTTATTATCAGATGTGATACTGAGTTTGTCGACAATACTGTCGTCAAAAGCAATACGAAATCCGATATATACTTAACAACAATGAAGTTTTCGTAGGAAGATAGAGATGAGTCAACAAAGTATTATAACAGTCCAAGTCAAGGTCGGCATTTGAACAATTCCTTTAAATCTCCGACACTACGTAATATAACAGAAAATCAAGAAATCTGCTTAATCTAAGTGTTGGTATAACACATTTAAGTTTTATGATCAGTCCGTACTGTGATAATGGAGGAGATATAATGAAATAGTTTTCCTTTAGCCTTCTTTGAATTTCGCAATTTTTTCAAACCTCCCTCCCCGCAGAACTCGTCTTTTCATTAGAATTTTTAATTATTCAGAGTTGTGGCACGATTTAAGGGTACGCACTGATCTTAAAATTTAAATGTGTGTTATATCAACGCTTAGATTAAGCAGGTTTCCTTAATTTTCTGTTATATTACGTAGTGTCGGAGATTTAAAGGAACTGGTCGAATGCTGACCTTGACTTGGACTGTTATAACACTTTCTTGACTCATATCTCTATATTCCTACGAAAACTTCATTGTTAAGTATATATCGGATTTCGTATTGCTTTTGACGATTGTATTGTCGACAAACTCAGTATCACATCTGATAATAAAGAGGGTATTGGTTTAAGCAACAACGAAATCGAACAAACACCTCCAGCCAATCAGAATCTCGGCGGGAACAGTGTTGCCATACATGCCTGGCCAGATTAATTGGTATGAGGTATAACAAACTGACATCGGAAGGACAGTCTACAGACTACTGTGTAGGTATTTAGGGACTGACTGCCGCAGTGAATAACCACCGATTTATTATTTTTTGGATATAACTATACATAACTTTTTTTTTTTTTTTAATTCCACTGCTCTGGATACTCCTTGGGGCGTAGCATGAGCAGATAGAGCTACCGTGTCAGTTGAATAATTGGATATAATTGTGCATTTCTCTGTCCCCTTCACCTGAAATTTACAGTACTCAAATATAGATATTTCTGTATAATGCATTTGTGAGAACACAATAGATTTGGCCTTCTGAAGGACCCTCTTCAGATGTAAGTGAGGAGTGAGTTGCGGGTAGACCTTTATTACACAACTGAGGGGCGGGGAGAGCAAGAAGTGGGTAAGGCACAAAATTGTAGATAAGGAGTATTGTAACTATTATGCAATATGTCTGCCTCTTCAAACATTTTTCTGTTGTACATCTACCGCCTTGTGCTTTATCTACCTCCTGCTCTCCCCAGCCCTTTCTCACTTGCCGTCCATTTGTGGCCTGCCTGCTTCTCACTCCATAGTTACACCTGAAGTGGGCCCATGAGAAGGTTGAATCTGCTTTGCTCACAAACAGATTATATTTCACACATCATCACAATCCCCACACAAAAACACACTCACCGCACACCAACAGTCACCACACACCGACATAGTCCTCAAACCACCACAGTCCTCACACACCACACACGTGTATACTTAATTCATAAGAATAACCTTTTACTTCTAGAAATTATTGTTATTTTTTTTAATAACAGAACAGAGGAAGGAAAAACAAAGGAATAAAAAAAATAATCCATACACCAGATTACTGGTGTCCTATTTTCACAAAATATGTGAAACAGTAAGACTTGAACAGCTGTGGTTTGAAGTTTGGAGGGAAACAACTCTGGGGAAGCGACTTCCAGAGAGATGCAGTTCGAGGAATGAAACAACTCTGATAGGCAGAAGTTCTGCAATATGGCTGAGTGACATTCCAGTCATGAGCGCTACCAGATGCCCGTGTAGCACAAGGGAAGGCATGTAGAGGGCACCATGGACGCAACTTAGTCTGAGCATTTGCCATAAGAATATCTGTAAAATAATGCAAGGGAGGCAATATTCCTTCTTACTTGTAGGGGAGGTAGTTTATTTGTAATGACAGCCGAGAATGGGTTGTTATTGATTCTAACAGTTTTGTTCTGAATTTTGTCTAGTTGTTTTAATGCAACCTCTCCACATCCATTCCACTAGGGTGAGCAATATTCAAGCTGAGAGCTCACATTACTCTTATAAATTATAGCTAACTGCTCGTCAGTGAAGAATTTACGGACTCTGTACAATAATCCAAAATTCTTTGACGTGGTTTTAGCAAGTGATCTAACATGATAGGTCCAGCTAAGGGCACTGTTAAGTGAGACGCCAAGAATTTCAATACTTTTGGAGATGGGAATATTATTATCATTGAAGGTAATGTACGAATCTGGCAATGTCTGTCTATTAGTAAGTTGTATATATTTAGTTTTACTAGCATTAAATGAGACAAGGTTGTTTTGTCCCCATTTACTGATCGTAGATAGGTCTTGAGTTATGGAGATGGCTGTACTGAGTTGAGAGGTAGAGATATTAGACTTTGTAAATGGGTGTCTGAGTGTGAATGAACTATGTAGTGTTGAGTCATCTGCATATGCGTGGATGGGATTGTGGGTGACAGATAAGAGATCATTAATATGAACCAGGAATAGGGTTGGCATCAGAACTGATCCTTGTGGCACGCCGGTGTTAACTGAGTGGAAACTGGAATATACATCATCTACTTTTACTCTTATTTTCCTGTCACTAAGATATGAGGAAATCAATGGAACAAAAGACGTTAGTCCATTGCAAGGGAGTTTGGATAGCAGAGAATGGTGCCATACTCTGACGAAAGCTTTAGAAATATCATTTGAAAAATAAATGTAGCCAGTTTCTAAAGGGAGAAGGATGGAGAAAGTGGTTGATGGGATACATAATGAGTTGGGTCCTCGTCTCTTAGTCTGGTAACACACTTTTTTGAGTATGCCTAAAACTCGCATAGCTAAATAGTATTTTCATTCATTAGAAACAAATATATAGTAGCATTATCATTATCATCATCATCATGTACATTCCGTTTTTAGTGGATTAGGGAGGTTTTAGCCAGGAAGCCCTAACCCACGCTGGCTGAGAACGGGCTGGACAGGGGTATCTATGGAAGAGGTGGGATGCATATAGTATATTTGAAGTGTCCAGTGGTTACATGTGTTGGCAGTCTGTATTTTGATGTTCTGATGACCTCGGCATACGAGTAGCAAACTCGATTAACAGCGAGGTACCCACTTTGTGTTAGGTGAACAGGGACTCAGAGGGCTTGGAAAATTGTCCAACAATTCCACTGCTCCAGGTAGCATAATCCCCAAGTCTGCTGCTATTCAGCCCCCTCCCCAGTTTAGATTAGGTTAGGTTCAGTTAGGTCAGGTTAGGTTAGGATAGGGTAATATACAAGTACTTTTTGCCGGGAAATACACTGAGAACTGTTAGAATATAAACATGTGGTTAGTTTTGAGCTATGACGACTCAGGCATCTAGCAAAAGTGCCGAATAGCAATAGACATTGGGAATATGCATCCGGGAATTGAACCATCCACAAAATACTCTATCCGCGAGCTATACTCTGGTCACGGTTCATCCAAAATATGGTGTCTTAAAACCAGTTTGTTCAGTTGCTCTAGGAAATGTGATGCCATTACCATTTCTGTTATTTGTATGTATAGCCAGTAACAATGTGGCGTTGAATAAATATTGAATAAAGAAATACCAGTACCTATATCATTTATATGTTTATTGTTATGCTAAGTGTTTAAGGGTCGTCTTCCTGTCCCTTGAACGCCTCTTTTGCAGCTGGGGCCCCTTTCCAGACCGGAGCTTAGTAAACTATGAGCGACACAGGGCACAAAAACTCAGGGCAACAACCTTACACATATATTGGTAAATCCTAATGTGGAAAAGATAAATGTCACAAACAGGAATCTAGACAATTATATAACATGTACTGAGATCGGGAGTAGCAGTATCTCACAGGCTACTGTTGAGACAATGGTTCAGGATTAAAGTGTATAGTACAGTGAACAGCACTTAACCCGCCCTGTCCCGACCACTTTTCGACCACTGGTACCCCCCAATCCCGACCATTTTTCGACCTTTTTTTTTTTTTTGCTTAAACTTTCGCTTTTGGTCAGAAACAATGGTCGGTGGCAAAGAAATTGGTCCCCGGGGTCCCTAATTAGCTTAACCAGGTATGCCTTGGTCCCACCTGGCCCCGTGTTCTCCCTAGGCGGTCTGAGCCTCAAACTTTTTCTATGGTATAAGTCTGGGAAACCAATGAAAGTAAGTAGAAATGAATTTATTACAAACATAAAAACATGTGATAAAAGAGTATATTGGATTTTATACAAAAATAGAGCAGAAATAAGCATTGTACCATCGTGCGAAACGAGCAAAATCGGCCAACTTGGTCACGATGAATTGCTAACATTCTAAAATCATGACACATATAATTTTTTTTACTTACATAATACTTCTACAATAACATTATACCATTTTACATTTTATTGAACTGTTTTTACGTATTCACAGGCCTTTTGATAACATTTAGCGTAATGTTGGCGCTTATTTACGTAGTGAGTGAACTCGCTGTGACTGTTGTTTCAACTCGTATTGTGCTTTTTCTACTTACATAATACTTTTCTAATATTATTATACACTTTTCAACTTTATAGAACTGTTTTGAGATTATTTCAGGCCTTACGTAAATATATAGCGTAATAATAGCGCATAATAACACACACGGTGAAGGCGCTATGACAACTATTTCAACTTACAACTTATTTTTGTACTTATATAATAATTCTCCACTAACATTGCACATGTTTACACTTGATATAATTGATATCACATCATTTCTGAACCTACGATGGAACTGAGCGTCATATTTGCGCGTACTTACACAGGGAGTGTTATCGCGATATCATTTGTTTCATCTTACACTAGTATTCAACTTATAAAATACCTTACTACTAACATTACAACATCTTCCACTGTATATAATTCCTATCACATACTTACTGACCAGAATGTGGGTGTACTCGTGACATCAATTATGACAACTTACACTAATGTTCAACTTATACGTTTTATTCATGCTAACATTACACCCGTTTCCACTTTATTTCCTTGCTATCACATATTTACTGACCAGATTTACACAGTGGGTGTAGTTTTGATAACAATTCTTTCCACTTACACTAATTCTTATCTTATACATTACTTTTCTGAAAAAATAACACCCGTTTCAACTTTATATTTGACTTAGCACCTACTGACTGGCCTTACCATTATCATGAGCGTCATTTCGCCTTCCCACACAGTTTCAGTAGTGTAGGAAATTATGATACTCCTTGAAACAAGGCTGAAGGCACAACGCAACATTGCACTCGACACACTCGTATCTTGTGTCTTTTCTCTGAGTGGATGGTCTGACTGTCGAGTGCCTACATACATGGCAGCAACGCTGGGGTTTACGACGGTTTGGTTCGGAAGGGATTGCGCTGGGATAGTGGCGTCCTGCAAGGCGTAGGGGAGTCTGAGCAGCCACGGGGGTGCGGGTGCGGTGTGTGGGTCTGTCCTGGGCATGCTTGGCGATTATTTCACGTGCCAGCTCCCTCACAAACCCCTCAAAGGTCTCGGATACTCCGGTGGTCATTGCGTGCAGGTAGTGGGCGTTCAGGACCGTGATGTCGAGCAAGTGGAAAAAGAGTTTCTTGTACCACTTCATCGTGGTCCTGGCACAGTCAACACTTGAGATCATCGAGTCTGACTGATCGACTTGCCTCATGTTCAGATTATAGGCAAGTGCAGACTCTGGTTTCCATACGTTGCGCCTCCTCTCGCTACGGTGATCCACGGAGTCTGTGCGGTGCATCAGGGGGCTGTGAACAGTTGATAGGAGGCAAACTTCCCTGTTGTGGTTCCACAGGGTTGCAAGGATGTTATTGGCCTGGAAGAAAACCACCTCGTTCTTGTCAAGTTTCCTCCCTATCTTGACCATATGGCGATGGTTTCTCTTGACTGTACCACAGACTCCGGTGTCGTGTTGGTGGAGGAACCTAGCGAGAACAGGGCTAGTGTACCAGTTGTCCAGGTACAACACATGACCACGATGAAGGTACTCTTCTATCATTGTCTTCACCACGGCCCCAGAGAGTCCTATACTCCGATCTTCTATTATATCTGTCTGTGCGCCCGTGTACAAGACTATGTCTTGCACATAACCAGTCTTACAGTCACACATAACAAAGATCTTGAACCCAAAACGGTGTCTCTTGCTGGGTATGTACTGCCTAAAGGAAATGTTGCCTCTCCACAACACAAGACTCTCGTCTATGACGAGGTCTCTGTAGGGATAAAATGAGGAGCGGAACATTTCCCGTAAATGATCAAATACCAGCCTAATTCTCCTCATTTTATCGGTGTTATTTGCATTGGCTGGATCATCTGCATCAAAAAAGTGGAGGCAGCCGAGAATATACTGAAATCGGTTACGACCCATCACCTTTCCAAAGAAAGGTGTGAGGATGATTGGGTCAGTTGTCCAGTAGGCAGGAATTTGGTTTTTCCTTACCACACCCATCAAGATAACCAGGGCCAAAAATAGGAACATCTCTGAAATAGTCACGGGATAGTCATACTGTTGGGAATGCCTGCTCGTGGTTCCCAAACGTTCACTTTCACGGCGCTGTGATTGTGAAAAAATATTAGTTTGTTCAACCATGCGCCCCACAAACGCCTCACCAAATAACAAGTTGAAAAAATCCAACCGTGACGAACCTGCATTTACACCTGGAGCCGTGCAACCTGACCGCCACTCCTCAGTGAAAGGGTGAATGATTGGAGTAAAATTACTCCCATCTTCCCAGTTCCACGTGACACCACCGTCTCCAGCCACGTCACCATCGTCCCCTTCGTCAGGGTGGGGAGGTGAGGGTGGTGGGGGAGGTTGGGGAGGTGGAGAGCGGCGCCTCTCATCACTCGCACTTCTCTTCCCTCTCCCTTTTCCTTTACCCTTTCCCTTCCCTTTCTTTCCTTTCCCCACATCCTGGGGCTGTGGGGAGGAAGTTTGGGAATATTCAGGGGCGAAAGAAGTGCTGGGGAGTGACTCAACCTCCTCTCCCCTAGGCCTACAAGCACCACGTGCTCGTGCTGCCTCCCTCACACCACTTGCCCCTTCACCCCGCACTACCCCCACACCACTCTCACTTTCACCCCGCGCTGCCACCACAACACTTTCCCTTTCTCCCAGCAATCCCACCACACCACTTGCCACTTCCCCAGACAAAGTACTTTCACCATACCTTATGTATCGTCTCGCCCCACCTTCTGATTCTTGTGGTGATATTTTCTCTTTTCCCAACCACGTGGTGATATCACGTCCTAGGCCTTCGTCATCCTCATCGTCCTCATCCTCGTCCTCATCAGATTCGGGATGGAGAGATAGCTGTGCACGTGGTTGGGGAGCAGGCTGGCCTTCCCTTGCCTTACGGTATGTCACATACCACGTTTTTCGGGGCGAAGGGACCTCCTCATCACTGCTACTTATTTCTTCCTCTGGCTGGACGTAATCGCGATCCACCACATCATCATCGAGTGGAGAATCACTGTCTCCAGTGAAGGCTTTCAGGACGGATGCGATTTCCTCGTCTGAGAGACCTTTCCGCGCCATGTCTGACCTGGGTCACTGCTAGCAGGTGAGTGACCGAGACAAGGGCGAGCGCGGGTCACGTGGGGTCTAGGACACTGCCCGCCTGGCAGCAGGTAGGGGAGGCTTGGGTACCCGGGTGAAACAAAAATCTCGCGCGAATTTTGAAAATTGTGGAAATTATGAACCTTGCAATTGCAGGACGTTAAAGTATGTCGCCGGGATTAGCTGTGACAAAACGTGAGGACGTGGAAGTACGTCCCCGGGACGCCGCGGGTTAAGGTGTTGGGCAGGGGAGTCAGTCACTGTAGCTTTGAGGGAAATTTACACCTTGGTTGGAATAGGTAGCGTGGCTATAGGTCTTATGTCACAATATTATATTATTAGAGCCGAGATACACACTCATTGTAGTCACTAATATCTGTTCAGCTCCTCTTGCCCCGTCACCGTTCCACTGTTGGTTTACACTCCCGGTCCTGTAACACTGATAGAATTTGGGCTTAGTTTCCCTCTGGTATTCTAACAAAAGGCCCGATGTTTTAGGTCACTGTTTCACTGTTTGTCTATACTTCCCGTACTGTAACACTGATAGAATTTGGGCCTAGTTTCCCTCTGGTATTCTAACACACTGCCCAATGTCTATGTCCCTGTTCCACTGTTACTGCACTTCCACTGCCACTCACTGTTGGGGCTGGGTAGGGTGGCGGCGTTTGCAGAGGGCAGCCGGAGAGCTCACACCCTGGCTCCTGAACGGGGCTGAGCTCCACTAGGGGCCTCCGCATCCTGCAGCCACGGGATCACTCATAGGGGCATCCTCTCTCATCCGAGGCTGCGTGTGGTGAAGGGCCCCACACTGTTGGGGTTGGGAACTGGGGTACGGCTCTCGGGACTGGGGCTGAAGAGTTTCCTGAAGGGCTCACTCAGGTGCCTGACAGAGGTCAAGTGTCGTCTGCTTTGGGGTGGGGAGAGGTCTCGCCCGGGGGTCCTGGGGGCAGCCTTGGGGGCCCATTGGCTGTGGTCTCCTGCTGTTGGCGATGCTGTCGGGAGTGGGCTGCGGCGTTGGCCTCCATCGGAGTCCATCAGGTAGGGTCCCTCTGGGGCCGGCTGTGCAGAGAATAGCCCTGGAGATAGTACAGAGCCTCTCCACGGATCCTCGAGGCTGAGGCCTTCCTCCTGAAAGTTGCCTTGCTGGTGATGGAGAGTAGGGTCGCCTGCATCCCCGCCGGTCGGCAGGTCTGATGGCAGAATGCCCTCTCATAGTGGAGTCACAGGGGGCGAGGGGCTTTGGTGCTCCTCCCCGGCATGGCTACCAGCCGTCACTGGGTTCCCGTGGGCAATGAAACAAGGGTGGCTGCAGGGCGTCCCTTCGTTGTAGGTGCGGCTACCAGCCGTTGCCTGGGCCTGACTCCCTGATGGGGATACAGGCGAAGTGAGGCTACTGGCTGTTGCCTGAGCCCCGTATGGAGGACGATGTGCCGACAAGGAGTGGCTACAGGCCGTCCCCTGCCAATGGGCGTGGCTACTGGCCGTCGCCTGTGTCTTGTCCTCTGAGGCAACTACAGGGGAAGAGGGGACACACCCTTCTCTCCTCAGCATGGCTACCAGCCATCGGTAGTTCCTGTAGGAGGGGTATAGCAGCACCTGATGGAGGAGCAGCTACCGGCCATCTCCTACCATGGGGCCCAGCTACAGGCTGTGGCCTTTTAAGGGCGTGGCTACCAGCTGTTGCCTAAACCCGACTACAGGCCATGGCTCTTAACCCCTATCCGCCGGTTGACATGTATGCATGACAGGATTCAGGGCGCGGGACTTGCTATACCGCACTAACCTTCCCATCACTGTTTGAGGACGGGACCATTTTCTGTGATACCTACAGGGTACGTAGGACCCACAGGTACCCCGCGGTTATGCAGTTCAATTTGTACTCGGCAATGGTAGCGAGAGGAGCCATGTCATCTTCCTAGACATCATCCGATTCTGTCCCACCGCGTGAAGGGCCGATGGCCTCATCAACCCCTGCTAAAGTTAAACCCTTTGTGCCAGGGAAAGGGCTAAGCGATAATGCCATAGGATGTGCCCTTGACGAAACCTTCTCCTCTAGAACACTTAGTGAGAATATGTCGTCAGAGGGTAAACAAAGCTACCACGTGGAGAGCGAGCTCTCTCGCCCTCCAACCCCTACTCGCTCTCTGACGCCAGAGAGGGCTCTCCGACTTCTTCAGAAGGAAGGGACAGCCTATGAGAGCGATGATTTTGGTGATCTGGAGGCACAAGATGACCCAGGAGATTCGGAAAGTGGCCGTGGACCTGGCAGACATCTGAGGAAAAAACGCCGCAGAGCCGTTTCCCCCACACTCTCCCCGCCTGCTCGCCGACGTATCGTCCTTCACTGCTCCCCCACACCTCAGCCTACCACTTAAAGGGCAGAATCTCCTCAACCAGGCACTTCAGGAGTGGTATTTCCAAGACGGGCGCCACGTGGTGATAAGCAGTGCCAAACGTCTTCTATGGAAAGTTCCACGTCAGGTGAGTCATCACCCGCTTACTCCCCAGCTTCCCCCAACTCTCCCTCTCCCTCTCCCTCACCCCCCCCTGCCCATAGCCGTGCACGAGTGATGGGAAAAAGCAGTGCAACTGCCAGAAGGCCTGCTCTACCACATGTGGGTAGAATAGACACATTTGTGTGGGAGGATGGTGCTGGCTTTGAGCCATGCCATCTGTGCCAGCATTTGATGAGGAGGGTTAAGGAGGATGAGCTTCCCTCCAGGCTCTGGACTATTAGCAGTCTGTTCAAAGACATTTTCATGACTGCAAAAATGCAGTACCTGGTGGATAAAATAATTTTCCACCAGGCCATGTGCGTGCGTTGGCTGGACGTGCCTGCCAGCGAGAGCATGCACATGGGTGAATGGATACCTGTTGAGGTGGGGGAGATGTTTGTGTGGCTAGCTCTGACCATCCTGATGGTGCACGTAAAAAAACGTGCTCCACGACTATTGGACGGTGGATGAACTCGTTGGCACACCTGTCTTCGGTAAGTACATGGCCTGTGATAGGAGCCTGGCAATCCTGAGGTTCCTACACTTCAATCGAAATTACGGGCCTGCACCAAACGACACGTTATGGAAAATAAGACCAATCCTTACAATGCCGAAAGAGTCATTCTCCAGGGTTTTCTGTCTGTTCCAGAAAGTGGTTATTGACGAGTCGCTGGTGTTATTCAGGGGCAGGCTTCCATTTATTCAGTATGTGCCATCAAAGCATCACAGATTTGGCCTCAAATTCTTTGTGCTTTGTGACTGTAAAATTGGATATGTGCTGGATGTAATAGTTTACTCGGCAACAGATGTTGATATACCTAGCGATGATCCTCATGGATTCTCTGCATCAGTAGTAAAAGTGCTGTTGGAAAGGTATTGCAACAGGCACCACATTCTATATACCAACAATTACTACACAGCCCTGGCATTGACAAAGTATTTGCTTGACCATGGTACTGGGTGCTGTGGAACTGTTAGGGCCAACAGAAAGAATTTCCCAGTATTTCCAGCAAATACTGACAAAGGAGCCCTTCTGACAAAGAAATGTGGGAACATGCCTTCTCTGGTATGACAAGAGATGGGTTAACATGTTGTCTACAGTTCATAAGGGTGTGCTGGAGGAAACTGGTAAAACAGACTACAGGACCAGGGAACCCGTGGTAAAGCCAGATGCAGTCAACGATTACAATATCAACATGCGGGTGGTTGATAAATCGGACATGCAAATTGGTGAGGTCGATTGCTTACGTAAGTCCAGCAGGTGGTACAAGAAGGCGTTTTTACACCTTCTTGATATCGCCGTCCTGAACAGTTTCATACTGTTCAAGGAGCTTATTGGGAAACCTCTCTCCCTGCGAGACTTTGAGAGAGAGCTGGCATGCAAACACCTTGACCAATATTCAACTGCTCAGGTGACAGGCGGGGGACAGTGGCTCCAGCAGAAAGGCTCAGTTGTGCTGAGTATTTTCGTCGGCACAAGATTGTGGAGATTGGGAGAACCGTAGCAGGTCGTCTGGCATACATGCGGTGCCACATCTGCCGCACAACCAAACGTCGTCCCCTAGCACGAAAAGAGTCTTCGTACCAGTGTGCAGAATGCAAGGTCCTCTATGCCCCAAATGCTTCTCAGAGTATCACTCTGAGCTTCAGTACTGAGTAGGTGTGTGGGGAAGTGTAAATAGTGTACAGCAATGCACAAGTTTGTATTTTCATAAATGAGTGAAAAGTGTGATATTATATGTGAATTATAGTAAGTGCTAAGATATAATTCTTTCATAATAAGTTCTACAAGTACATGTAAGTGATTTATAGTAAGTGCAATACAGAAATTGATACTGTGTATTGGATATTGGTTAGAAAATTAGTGGAAATGCTTTGCGTTTACCTACATGTAACCTGAAACCACTTTTGAGCGGGCCACAAAGAACAATAGCTGCTTGGCTATACCTAAATTATTTCACTCAGTACTCAGGGGGATTGTGCCAAATATGAGCATCAGTGAATCTCTGATGTGAAGTACAAATAATGTTAGTTGTGTAAAACATTTATATGATTTTCACTATAACTTTGATTAGTACAAAGCAGTCTGATTTACAGTACAATAATTACCTCATACTCTACGATAATGCGTGATGGAGCAACAGCATTTACTTGTCAAAGTGCAATTACGCATTATCGTGATATACAGTGCACTTCTAAGTGTCTTAGGAAAGGAGAAATATGATTAATTACGAAAGAAGTGGGTACAGAAAAAAAAGGACAAAGGGGAAATATTCCTTATGGAAGAAGTGAGTATAGAAAAACGAAGAGATATTTCCCACAAACCTACGGGGCATTGAGGCATCATGGAGCAGGTGGTAAATCCTTGGGTGAGCCACATGAACCGGATCATGACACATTTTCATGGCGGTGAGTAAGGAGGAGTAGAAAAAACGAGTGGAATCTTCCGCATTCCATCCAAGGACGCATGGGCAATGTTACAATCACCACTCCAGGCAGTGCTGCCAACGGTAGCTGGCTGGGCCAAGGCCATGGCCAGTGGCGCGCGCTCAGAGTCGCGCGCCAGAACATCAAAAACCATTCGCCTTCAACTCATCCTTACGTATCGACGGGACCACCTAGAGACCGGGATACTTCATTGGAAAGAGGAAGAGTTGATGAGTCTTATGAACTTTTATTTGATTCTCTAGCTATTATAATTTGTCAGATATAAGGGTTTGAAGTAAGGGTATTTTTCCCAAAATCTCGGAATTCGCCCGTAGGGAGGAGTGTGCAGCAGCCGGGAACCCCAAAGCGGCTAAGGGTTAAGGGGGAGCGGCTACAGGCCGCCTCCTGCAGGGCAGAGGAGCTACAGGCTGTCTCCTGCAGGGCAGAGTGGCTACAGGCTGTCTCTGGGAAGCCTTCCGAGTGGTTACAGGCCGTCTCTGGGAGGTCTGAGCGGCTACAGGCCATCTCACAAAGGGCATGGCTACTGGCTGTCGCTGGGGTGCTGCTTGGAGCTGAGGAAATAGCTCCACCCCGATCCTGTCGAGGGTGAGCTCGCCTGCAAGGTGGTCCCTGTTTCCTGCTATGGTGGCGGCGGGCGAGTTCCGGGTCATGGGGCGTGCGGCCCGGGTGGACTTACATCCCTGTAACCCGGGGTCGGGTCGCACTCTGTCTGCCCTTCCGTGGGCTCCTCCCGGGGGTGTTGTACTGCCCTCAGTAACTATTCCCAGCATTTTACTTATATTATTACATTTCATTAACTAATACCTCCACTCCGTCAACAAGTCAATCCATTACTGGAAAAAGTTAATCCACTGAAAGTAGATTTAGGAGTTATGATGGTGAGGGAGGGGGTGAAAGTATTAGTGGTGGAGAATGAGAGATGGTAGTGGGCAAAAAGGGGTGTGAGGAGTAGGGAAGTTAAGGTAGAAGAGAGAGTAGTGGTGAGTGCATGGACTGATTGGAGAGTGGTGGTGAGGGAGGAAGATAGGGAGGTGGTGAGTGTGAGGGGGAGGAAGGGAGGAAGGTTGGCGGTGGTGGTCATAGGGAAGATAGGAAGGAGGCGGTGTATAAATTATCAACCTCCATGTTGTGGACAGTGGGTGAGAAATAATAATAATAATAATAATAATAATTCTAATGCCAGGTGTTTTAGGTTCAGCTTCCGGCTCCATAAACGCCTAGCATATAGCGGGGCTCTCTTTCAAGACCGGGGCTTAAACAAATAAGAGAGGGGCAGGACTCAAAAACTCCAGGCAACAACTTTATCCGTGTATTGCTTAGTTTGACAGGGGAATGAGTAGATGTTACAGGCACAGGTATACTGGGCAATTATAAACTCTTATGTCTAAATATGCTTAGCAGTATCGTGCAGGATACTGTTTTGGGTCACAGTGAATAGCACTTGAGGCAGAGTGTCCTTTATTAGGGAAGTCCAGGTTTTCTATTCGTGTGGCATTGTTAAGGTTAATTCTCATTGGGGAGAGTTGCGTAAGGCACGAGGGTCTGATTATGGACTTAGTATTATGAGATATTTTCTGATGGTAGCGTATTTACCTCATTACCCTCGACTCATACTTTACTTTAATACTGTTACTGTCTCTCTCACTCCAACACTTTAGTACTGTCATTGAATCTTGTCAGAGAGGTAGCTCACTATTCCGTCCCCTGGGTCACATACACTGTTCACTGTATCTATTCCTCACTCTTCCACTTTGGTATTATTACTGACATCCATCAGAGGGTTAATTCACTATTCTGCCTTTGCACTGCTTGATCACTGACACTACACAATTATTGTCACTCTGGTTGAACCTTGCACCATGGCGGTCAGGTGCACAGGCGATGGGGCAGCACAGCTCTGCAACTGACGGGGCTGGGCACCACCAGGGGCCTCCGTATCTAGAGGCCATGGGATCACACAGAGGGGTGTCCATTCTTGTCCGGGGCTGTGGGTGGCAAAGGGCCCCGCACTCTCAGGGCTGGGGACAGGAGTGCGGCCCTCAGGGCTGGGGCTGAACAATTGCCTGAATCGGTCATTCAGGCTCCTGACGGAAGATGAGGACCTCTGCCGTCAAGGTGTGGGGGGTTCCTGCCCGGGAGTTCTGTGGGCGGCCTGGGGTTCCTGAGGGCTGCGGTCCCCGGAGCATGGCGACGCCAACAGGAAGGGGCTGCAGCACCGGTCAGCTTTTGGGTCCGTCAGGTGGGTCTCCTCCAGAGCCAGTTGTAGGGACCAGAGGCCAGGGGAGACTACAGGGCCTCTCTAATACTCCTCTATGCCCGAGACTCCCTCTGTGTCAGGGATTGGGGAACAGGCATCAGTTCCAGGCGGCGGAATGGCTACAGGCCATCTCCTGCTGTAGGGCCCGGCTACTGGCCGTGGCTTCCCGGGGGTGCGGCTACAGGCCGTCACCAAGACCAGGCTACTGGCCGTGGCCTGGGAGAGGGGGTCGCTGCCAGCAAACCCAAAGGCACCTTCGAAGCGGCTACAGGCCATCTCCTGACGATGGTGGGAGTGGCTACAGGTCATCTCCTCCAGGAGGGATGTTGAGCAGCTACAGGCCGTCTCCTCCAGGAGGGGTGTTGAGCGGCTACAGGCCGTCTCAGGGGGAACACCGGAGTGGCTACAGGCCATCTCCTGACGAAGACAGAAGCGGCTACAGGCCATCTCCTCGTTACCCTCAGATCGGCTACAGGCCATCTCCTCGTTACCCTCAGATCGGCTACAGGCCGTCTCCTTCAGGAAGAGTGAGCAGCTATAGGCCGTCTCAGGGGGAACACCTTCGGAGCAGCTACAGGCCCTCTGACAAAGGCAGGAGCAGCTACAGGCCGTCTCATTCAGAAGGGGTGTTGAGCGGCTACAGGCCTTCTCAGGGGGAACAGCTTAGGAGCGGCTACAGGCTGTCTCCTGATGAAGGTGGGAGCGGCTATAGGTTGTCTCCTCGTTACCCTCAGAGCGGCTACAGGTCGTCTCCTTCAGGAGGGGTGAGCGGCTACAGACCGTCTCAGGGGGAACACCTTTGGAGTGGCTACAGGCCATCTGATGAAGGCGGGAGCGGCTACAGGCCGTCTCCTTCAGGAGGGGGGTTGAGCACCTACAGGCCGTCTCAGGGGGAACACCTTTGGAGCGGCTACAGGCCGTCTGACGAAGGCAGGGGCGGCTACAGGCCGTCTCCTGATTACCCTCAGAGCGGCTACAGGCCGTCTCCTTAGTGAGGGGCGAGTGGTTACAGGCTGTCTCAAGGAAGACACCTTCAGAGGGGCTAAAGGCCGTCTCCTTGGAACCCTCCTTAGTGAGGGGTGAGTGGCTACAGGCCGTCTCTTGGGTGCTGGCAGAAACTGGATAGGCAGCTCCACCCCTTAGCTGGTTGATGAAGGCTTGCCTGGAAGGTAGTCTGGTATTCCTGCTATGGTGGTGGCGGGTGAGCTCTGGGTCATAGAGGTGCGCGGCCTGGGCTGACTTGTGCCATTGTCGCTCCGAGTCCCAGCGTGCTGTTGTTGCTTCTCTGTGGGCTCCCTGTGGGGGTGTCTGGGTATTCTCGGGGGCACTATACTGCATTTTACTACTGTCTGCTGGGAAAAAGTCACTTCCCCATGACTGGAGGTGGTAGACTTTTGTATCATAGGTGGCATTGACTGTCTGCAGGTGTCTGAGGAGAGTGTGCCATGCTGTGGTGGTGGTGTTCTCATCTTGTTCCTTATCGCAGGTGAGGAAGAGGGTGAATGTGGTGGTGGAGGAGCGGAGGAGTTAGAGGAGGTGGTGTGATTCGCGAATTTGCTGGTTACGTCCGAGTGACTGTGCCCATACAGCTCGCTGTATTTTCATGGTGGTAGTTGTTGCCCATGGTGTGGTGTGGTGTTGAATACTTGAAAAGAATGGTGAGTGCTGGGTTTTATGCCGGGGTAATGCAGCATTTCTGGGGAGTGTAGGTGGCTGGGATTTGTGCTTGATGTATCATGAGTGTGAGATGGTTTAGGGCAAGAGTAGGAGTATGATTTTGCTGCAAGGCGGGTGGGGTGGGAGAGTGGGTGTATCGGGCGGGTGGGTGGGAGAGGCGTCCGGAGCGTGTGGTGGTTGTTTTGAGGGTAGGTGTGGGTGGTGATGTGGGTGTGCGGGGTTGGCGTGGGCGTGAGGTGCGTGGGGAACGTACAGGCAGGCATGAGGTGGTTGGGGCAGGGGGTGGGGAGCTTGGGGTGGGGGTGTGTGTGGGCAGTGGGCTTGAGGGTTTGGGGGCGGCGGTGGGTGATGGCTGGGGTGGGGAGGTGTGGGGTTGGGGGTGGGATGCGTGGTGTTGGGCGCAAGGGAGGGGGTGGCGGGTAGGGTATAGGTGGGGAAGCCGAGGGGTGTTGGTGGTGTCGGTGGGTTGTCAGGTGAGGTGTGATGCGATGTGATGGCCGGTGAGGCGGAAGTGGCGGGGGGGGTAGGGAGAGGGGGAAGGGGAGGAGGAGATGTAGCAGTCATAGGTAGTGGGAGGGGGTGGCGTGGGAGTAGCGGGTGGGACGGGGTGTGGGGCCGGGGCGGTGGGGGCAGGAGTGTGGAAGGGGCACACGTGCCAGTTTCGGAGGCTGCAAGGAGTGCCTTGGTAATTGACGGTGACCTGATAGGGGTTAGGGACGCGGGTGATGGTGTGGGGTCCCGTGAAGCGGGGTGCGAGCTTGTGGGGGGTAGGGAGCTGGGCTATCATGACTGTGTCACCCGGCTTGTACGGGTTGGAGGAAGTGTCGGGGGTGAGGTCCAGGTTGTGTTGGAGATGGGTCAAGCGGCGTTTGAGGTGGTGTAGTGGGTCTGTCGTGGGAGCGGTGGTGGGGGGTTGTAGATGCTGCTGAAGGGGCAGAAGAATGGGTGTTTCCACAAACACTCGCTCATATGGCGAAATTCCGTAATCTCGGGGGCAGGAGTTGATGCCCCATTGTATGATTTTTACATGGGTGGGCCAGTCATCGTTGTTAGTGGCTTCTATTTGGGTGGGGAGCTGATTTGTCAGTGTATGATGGCTGTGCTCGCATACTGCATTTCCTTGTGGCCAGTAGGGGGATGAGTGGGAGATGTTGTACCCGAAGATATGGGCCAGCTCCTCCCAGATCTTACTGGTGAATTTGGGCGCGTTGTCTGAGTGGATCGCTTGGGGAATGCCAAAGTAGGGGAATACGTGCTGAAGGAGGGTGTCGGCCACTGTGACAGCATGGTGTTCCTTCACAGGGCAGGCCACAACGAATTTGGAATATCTGTCGATGAAAGTGATAACATATCTATAGCCTAATTTTGGAGGTAAGGGTCCTACCATGTCAATCGCTAACAGCTGCCAGGATTTGTGGGCGGTATGGCCCGATGGTCCTGCAGTGCAGGTGATGTCTTTACCCAGGGGGCAGGAGCGGCAGGTTTGGAGAATTTCCTTGGGAAGGGCGGAAGGGTTGGGTGCCCAGTAGGTGTCGTTAAAAACCTGCAGCAGTTTTTTTGTACCCAGATGAATGCCGTTGTGGGTGTACAGGTGTCGCAGGGCATTGAGGGCGGTGTCGGGAGCTAGGAGGATATGACCTGATGGGGTTAGGAGGTGGTTGCCCTGGCGATACAGTTTTTTGAAAAGGTGCTGGGGGATCCAAGGGGGCCGTTCCTTGTGATGCCACTGTTGGAGGAGGTCTGGCTCTGGCTGGGCGGCGTGGATGGGGAGCCGAGAGAGGGCGTCCGCGTTGGTATGGAGTTTGCTGGGGTGGTATGTAATTTCGTAATTAAATTCCTCCAGGGTTTCGCACCATCAGATGAGCTGGGCGTTGTGGATGTCAGACTTTTGTAACCACTGGAGGGACTGGTGGTCCGTAATGATGGTGACTTGGGTCCCAGAGAGATATGCCCAGAAGTGCTCAAGTGCCCAGATGATGCCCAAGCACTCTCACTTGGTGGCAGCATAGTTTTTCTCCGCCTGATTTAGGGTACGGCTGGCACAGGCAATGGTGTATTCATGGCCCTCTTGGACTTGCTCTAATACATCACCGATGGCAAGGAGGAAGATGTCATTATAGAGGAGGAATGGAAGGGCGTAGTCGGGAAAAGCCACGATGGGGACAGAAATGAGTTTGTCTTTAAGCTGTTGGAAGGCAGCTCGTCTCTCGTCCGTTCAGAGGAACGGTTCCCCCTTACGGGTGAGGTCATGGAGTGGTTTGGCAATGTGGGCAAACCCCTTCACGAAGCGGCGGTAATAAGACATCAAGCCAAGGAAGGCTCTGATCCCGTGAATGTCCTGTGGTGGGTGTATGTTCGTGGTGGTGCAGAGTTTGTCAGGGTCGGGAAATATACCTGCCTGGGAGATAACATGCCCCAGGAACGAGACGGTTCTGGCGGCTAAAACGCACTCGGTGGGCTGGAGTTTGAGGCCTGGTAAAAACCAGGTGAAGGCGCTGCAGGTGGTTGGCCCAGGTCTGGCTGAAAACTATGATGTCGTCCAAGTATGCGAGGCAGATCTCCCACGTGAGACCACTGAGGATGGATTCCATTAACCTGGAGAAGGTGGCGGGGTCGTTGCAGAGGCCGAACGGCGGGACATTAAACTCGTAATGTTTCCCGTTGCTGGTTGAGAAAGCAGTTTTGCCTCGATCTTCCTTTCGCACGGGGACCTGCCAATACCCCGACTGGAGGTCCAGGGTAGAGAATCAGGAGGCTCCACACAGGGAATCCAGGGAATCATCTATGCATGGGAGTATAGTGGTGTCTTGGTAGTTACGTCATGAAGCCAGCAGTAGTCGACGCAGAACTGCATCATGCCATCCTTTTTTTTATGAGGATGACGGGGGAGGACCAGGGGTTGTGAAGGGGGAGACGACTCCAGCTTCGATCATCTCCTGTACCTGGCAGCCTTCCTCTTCCGCTGTTTGGGGTTCTTCCGTCAGGATGGCTGTTGAATCGGCGGGCCCATTGTATTAATTTTGTGAGCCAGGTAGGTGGTGTGTCCGATGTCAGCTGGTCCTGCTGCGAACAGATCCTGAAAATACGGGAGTAGGTGGCAGAGGGTGTCTGACTGATGGGCAAAGAGATGGTCGGGGATAGGGGGCAGGGGGGCGGGGGAGTGGGAGAGGGAAGGGGCGCAGGGCTCGGCTTTCTCCATCTCTCTGATTATGAGTCCTTTCGGGAGGGTGAAGGGCGAGGGGGCGAGGTTGGTAATCCGGACTGCCGTGTGATGCGGGGGAAGGAAAGTTGGGGGCAGAAGGCAGGCCGAGAGGGTTCCGGGTGGCAGGAGTGGGGAAAATAGGCCGGAGGGGCCGGAGGGCCAGTTAAGGGGCACCCAAGCTTCATTGTGGGGGGGGGAATGGTAATGGCTGTGGAAACGGTGGCAGGGAAAGAAGGGGGGGCAGTGGGGGAAGAAGAGTGGGGAGGGGGGGGGAGGAAGGGGGGGACAGAGTCTTCCGGCTGGGGCCATGGCGTGCAGGTGCAGACGGCCCAGGGAGAAGGGTCGGGAAGTGCACGGAACTGGAACGGTCTGTTGCAGCAATCTATGGAGGCTCCTAACTTCTGCAAAAGGTCCAACCCCAGGTATCCATCATAATTTTGGCAGGAAGAGTCGAATATTATGAACTGGTGTTGGGTCGACACCAGTTGGTGGATGTTGACTCTTAGGGCCCATGTCTCCCCATGGATGGGCAGGGGGCCATCCCTCGCATCCACAAGGTGAGTAGCTGTGGGGCGGAGCGGGCCAAAGGTTGATTTGTGACGGGAGAAGTAATGGCTATAAAGGCAGGATCTGGCTGCTCCCGTATCAACCAGATGTCTGGGTTTCACCCCATTCAGCGTCATCTTGTGGTAAACTGGGGGTCAATATTTGGGGGAAATGGCCCCCGCCACCGTGGGAGAGTGCGGGGGTGGACCTAAAATTCCAGCTGTCTGGGGCCTCCTCCTTCTTGCTCCAGCTCCTGTTCCCTGGGATTGGTCTCCTCCACGGGTGTAGGTTCGTCCTCTGTTGCCTCGTCCTCTACAAAGGAGACTTTGCATTGGCCTGGGGTGGTAGCTTTCCAAATGCAGCCTTTAACTGATCTCGGATATCGTGCAGTGGGCACCTGGAGGGATTCACTAAGATGAGGTTGGGGTTCTCCCCATGCGCGGGGTGCCAGTGTGTGGGGTGTGCCCTAGGTGGGCTAGGTGCTGAGGTGGGGCTGGTACGGGGCATAGGCAGATGTGGCATGACTGGGGGAGCCGGAAGTTTGGTGGGAAACTTCCTTACCACATTGATCTGCTGGGGTGCAGGGTGGGAGGTCAGGAGGCGCCGTATCAGTTGGACATCTTTATCCATGTCTCCAGTTGGGTCATGGATCGTAAAGTGCTCTTTTACGACTCTGGGGAGCACCCTCAGGAGAGTATTAAAGGTGTGTTGTTCCCAGGTTTCAACATCTGCCTCCGGGTAGGCAGGGGTAACCAGGTGTCTTGCCCAGATTAAGGTATCGTCTCAGTTCCCATCGAAGGGCAAACTATCCAGTTGGGATAGTGCCACAAATTTCCCTAGTGATACGGTAATGGTTTGGATCACGAGTCTCGTGAAAATCTGCCAGGTGAGCTCCAGAACGATTTTGGGTGCTATATTAGCTGCCGCTTCGCCCAGCAGTGGGAGTGTAACCGCAATTTTTTGTTGGTCGTTTTCAAAACCGATATCTAGCAAAGGTTTAATAATCGCCAGATATGTGTGAACATCGTACTGTTTGGGGTCGAACTTAGGCAATTGCACGTGTGGTTTGGTTGCCATTTTTCTGGTATTCCCTGATTACCTCTCTCGTATGCCTGGATCAAGAACCACCGCTGTCCACCAGCGAAATGCTAGGTGTTTTAGGTTCGGCTTCCCATTCCATAAACACCTAGCATATAGCAGGTCTCTCTTTCGAGACTGGGGCTAAGACAAATAAGAGAGAGGCAAGACACAAAAACTTCAGCCAACAACCTTTCACGTGTATTGCATAGTTAGACAGGGGAATGAGTAGATGTTATAGGCACAGGTATACTGGGCAATTATAAACTCTTATGTCTAAATATGCTTAGCAGTATCGTGCAGGATACTGTTTTGGGTCACAGTGAATAGCACTTGAGGCAGAGTGTCCTTAATTAGGGAAGTCCAGGTTTTCTATGCGTGTGAGTTGTTAAGGTTACTCCTCGTCAAGGAGGGTTGTGTAAGGCACTGGGGACTGATTATGGTCTTAGTATTATGAGATATTTTCTGATGGTAGCGTATTTATCTCATTACCCTCGACTCATATTTTACTTTAAAACTGTTACTGTCTCTCACTCCAACACTTTGCTACTGTCATTGAATAGTGTCGGAGAGGTAGCTCACTATTCCGTCCCCTGGGTCACAAACACTGTTCACTGTATCTATTCTTCACTCCACCACTTTGGTATTATCACTGACTTCCATCAGAGGGTTAATTCACTATTCTGCCTTTGCACTGCATGATCACTAACACTACACAATTATTTTCATTCCGGTTGAATCTGGTGCCATGGCGGTCAGGTGCATGGGCGACGGGGTGGCACAGCTCCGCAACTGATGGGGCTGGCCACCACCGGGGACCTCTGTATCTAGAGGCCATGGGATCACGTGCAGGGGCATCCGTTCTCGTCCGGGGCTGTGAGTGATGAAGGGTCCCGCGCTCTCAGGGCTGGGGACAGGAGTGCGGCCCTCATGGCTGGGGCCGAACAATTGCCTGAATCGGACGTTCAGGCTCCTGACGGAGGATGAGGACCTCTGCCGTCGAGGTGTGGGGAGTTCCCACCTGGGATTTCTGGGGGCGGCCTGGGGTTCCCGAGGGCAGCAGTCCCCGGTGCTTGGCGGCGTCAAGAGGAAGGGGCTGCGGCATCGGTCTGTGTCAGGGTCCGTCAGGTGGGTCTCCTCCAGAGCCAGTTGTAGGGACCAGAGGCCGGGGGAGACTATAGGGCCTCTCCAATACTCCTCTACGCCCGAGACTCCCTCTGTGTCAGGGGTCGGGGAACAGGCGTCAGTTCCAGGCGGCGGAGCGGTTACAGCCGTCTCCTGCCATAGGGTCCAGCTACTGGCCATGGCTTCCTGGAGGCATGGCTACAGGCCGTCACCAAGACCCAGCTACTGGCCGTGGCCTGGGAGAGGGGGTGGCTGCCAGCAGACCCAAAGGCATCTTCAGAGCGGCTACAGGCTGTCTCCTGACGAAGGTGGGAGTGGCTACAGGCCATCTCCTTCAGGAGGGGTGTTGAGCGGCTACAGGCCGTCTCAGGGGGAACACCTTTGGAGCGGCTACAGGCTGTCTCAGGGGAACATCTTTGGAGCGGCTACAGGCCGTCTCAGGGGGAACACCTTTGGAGTGGCTACAGGCCATCTCAGGGGGAACACCTTTGGAGCAGCTACAGGCCGTCTCTTCGTTAACCTCAGAGCGGCTACAGGCCGTCTCCTTCAGGAAGGGTGAGCGGCTACAGGCTGTCTCAGGGAGAATACCTTTGGAGCGGCTACAGGCTGTCTCAGGGAGAACACCTTTGGAGCGGCTACAGGCTGTCTGATGAAGGCGGGAGCAGCTACAGGTCGTCTCCTTCAGGAGGGGTGTTGAACGGCTACAGGCCGTCTCAGGGGAAACACCTTCAGAGCGGCTACAGACCGTCTGATGAAGGTGGGAGCGGCTACAAGCCGTCTCCTTCAGAAGGGGGGTTGAGCGGCTACAGGCCATCTCCTTCAGGATGGGAGTTGAGCTTCTACAGGCCGTCTCAGGAAGAACACCTTCAGAGCGGCTGCAGGCTGTCTCCTGACGAAGGAGGGAGCAGCTACAGGCCATCCCCTGATTACCCTCAGAGCTGCTATAGGCCGTCTCCTTAGTGAGGGGCGAGCGGCTACAGGCCATCTGAAGGAAGAAACCTTCAGAGCGGCTACAGGCCGTCTCCTGACGAAGGCGGGAGCAGCTACAGGCTCTCCTGACGAAGGCGGGAGCGGCTACAGACCGTCTCCTTGTAACCCTCCTTAGCGAGGGGTGAGCGGCTACAGGCCGTCTCTGGGGTGCTGGCAGGAGCTGGATAGGCAGCTCCACCCCTTAGCTGGTTGATGAAGGCTTGCCCAGAAGGTATTCTGGTATTCCTGCTATGGAGGCGGCAGGCAAGCTCCGAGTCATAGGGGCGCGCGGCCCAGGCTGACTTGTGCCGTTGTCACTCCAAGTCCAGGCGTGCTGTCGTTGCTCCTCTGTGGGCTCCTTGTGGGGGTGTCTGGGTATTCTCGGGGGCACTATACTGCATTTTAATAATAATCTCTCTCTATCAATCTATTGCCAGACGCCATTATCCTGTAAGGGGTGGCCGTTTGACTTTGAGTTATTTGTTTTACGGGGAGGGGCACTAACCCTCCACCAACCCACTTGTTGGCACGTAGGAAGCATGTATGGTTTGGTTATATGATTACCACCCAGCGTGGTAAATGGTTTCTAGCTTACAGGAAACAATTTGGCTTGTCACTCAATGTAAGGCCACTCGTAAAGGAAAGAAAAGCATTAAGAAGAGACAGGAAAGATGGAAAAAATAGGAAGAGAGGAGGACAGACACAGAAAAAGAATGATAAAGGCTAAGGAAGAAGTAGACAGCACTACATCAACTGAGTGGATGATGGTCGCCACCACCTACCACTATAATAATAATAATAAACGGTTTATTGCAGCTCTCATACTGAAAATATAGTTTTGATATAATGGGCAACATGATAAATGTTGGTGAATGGTGATAATATTTGGTAGTTTGATATTTACATAATTTAACAGTTTGGTACTTTAGTTAAACTTGTGTGTGTGTGTGTGTGTGTGTGTGTGTGTGTGTGTGTGTGTGGTACGATATGTTTGGCGTCGCTTGCCTGCTAAGGCGCCGACGGGTCTGAATGCATTCGTTCCAGTTCGTCATACCAATAACATTACTCAATATTATTTTTACGATACTAGGGTCGTGAGTCTGGGAAATCGCCAAGAGATTCATCGAATAGGGTTAAGGGAAGGAGTGAGAGGATGGGAGAGGAACAGCTAATATCTCTCCACTCAGTTCCAAAACAAACATTGTGTGTGTGTGTGTGTGTGTGTGTGTGTGTGTGTGAGAGAGAGAGAGAGAGAGAGAGAGAGAGAGATGCGTGGCCTGCTGTGGGATGACTGAGGTCTACTAGCTGAAAAACTTTTCGTATTTGTTTGTGCTCATTTTCTTGTCTTCTTAGTCGTATTTGTCATGTATTCAGCTTAGTTTTATACATTTTATATATCTGGAGACTCTAAGCACGATGTTAACATGAGAGATCTATTATTAAAGTACGGCAGTATAGACTGCATTGGTGGTGCAGCTGAGGTACGATTAAAACGAGTGACACTTTCCTGGCTAATATAAGAAAAAGCCGTTCATAGGCTGGCCCCAGGGAGGGTTGGGTAATAATGATAGGCCCTACAGGGCCTACAGGGGAGGAGCTGTATACAGCTTTACTTAACACTTCAGAGGAAGGCCAACATCCATTTCACCAAGTCTGACACTATCAGTGATGTCCTCAACACCTGTAGCATTGATAAAGATCCTCAGTACTGGAAATACCTTCTTGTATTGCCTTTATATATTAGTTCTTAGGGTAATAGAGGTTTACCTAATGCAGAGGATTTACATCAACACTACAGGCGATGAGAACCTCAATGATGGCCCCAAACTTGGTGAAATGGAGTACAGATACAGGAATCCGATATTCAGGCGTAAGGAAAACGAGTTAGAAAGGAGAAGTAGAATATTCTCCCCAGTTCACGCTTATGGTGATGCGACGCCACAAGTTGCACACGACCACAGTCTGTAGACCTCCTGTCACCTCGCACTTTCATGTTCATGTTAACACATGTCTAGATACAAAGCACGCCATGCCCAAACACTGATATAAAGATTAGTGCACCGTCATCTATTAGCTAGCATGGTTTACACTTTCAACTGAATTTCAGGCTCAACCGGCAGGGATGCATCGATATCCTAGGAAAACAAACTATGCAGAGCGTTCCACTTTCGTGTGGTTGTGGGTGCGAGGTATGTCTGCCCGAGCCATAGCCCAGGAGACGGGTACTAACGTCACCACAGTGTGCAGATGGATCAGGCGATGGCGGATAGAGGGACACGTGGACACCAGGCCTCGCTCTGGCAGACACATCGATTATTATTTATGCAGCAGACGTAATTGCAGTGATGCATAGTACAACAACTTGTTTCGTCAGAGGTTTCATCCAAGGAACTTTCATCGGCTTTAATGAAATTTACACATCCAGGGACTGTCGTGAATAAGGGATACGAACCACATAATTAGTACCCTTATCAATTTTGTTTGGTTAATTGAAGAGTCTGTTTACCCAAGCTTGCACGAAGCAACAACTGAAAAATAAATTGATTTGTTAACCAACAGTTGCTTGTCGTAGTTTGAAGGAAAGCTTGTTGAGTGCTTATCTTGTCCACTCAGTTTGCTACCCCCACGTCCCTGTGCACCAAGCAGCACAAGCATTATCAAGGATCTATATGTAAACTGCTCAGTCCTGGTCATGTTCTAGCATGGTGTTTGGGACTTAGCAAACAAATTCTTTGTCTTCATGCCCTTGTACAGTAAACAGACATAAATCTGTTTTTTTTTTTTTTTTTAATGCTACATGCATATACAGAATGGTCACTACTGAACCGATTATTCTGATATCACAGAACAGATCTCCCGTGCAACTACGTAAGATTGCTATAGGCGTTTTTCACGTCTGTCAAGTGTATCCCACCTTCCTCTACGGCGTCTGTTTTGCTTGACGGGCAGGGGACCAGCGGCATGTGTTGCGTTTCTTAACCTGGGGTGCTAGCATCTCCAGGGGTGCTGAAATCAATTTTAGGGGGTGCTGGAAAATGCTGCATTATTGTTTTTTTCTTATTGGTTTTGCTTAGTATTGGCATCCTCGATTTTTTTTTTTTTTTTTTTTTTAGAATGTATAAAATAAACTGCTAGGCAGTATTTCACTTTAATCCTGCACTAGTGTAGCAACTGTAGTCCCAGTAACCAGATGTAAAAGAGTGCTGGACTGAGACCTTATTCCAGGTGGTGCTGAGGTCGGAAAAGGTTAAGAAACGCAAACAGTTAGAGTGACAAGAGCAGTAAGTCTATCATCATTTTATTAATATGATACATGCGAGGCAAGCTTGTACAACAATAATTGTCCACAACCACTCCAAAATTATGGCTTGAAGAACGTCCAAGGAAGGTACAAGGAGAGACTTTGCTCTAGCAAATGACCGGAAAAAAGCTAAAAAATCCATATTAAAAGATAAAACGAAAAGCTAAATATGCTTAACTATATATTTCCTCAAGTCTGAGTGAGAATTGGCAATTGTCAAATAAATATGTACAGCCTCTGTAACTACAAAATCTTAAAAAGTAAAAGAATATTGTTTCTGGTTTGTATTATGTCACCACAGATATTGCACGATCAGCGAGTTCTTCCTTACATCTAGGATATATTATGTATGTGTACCACAAGTATAGTTCATTTGATGAACTTCGGTAACTAGAGCATTGCAAATTGAATATTAATTTTTTAATCTTCCATGTATAATATTTTGTAAGGTGTAAATGCAGATCATTTTATTGCTATTGTATGCAGAATATATTCTAATTACTGATGATAAAACATCATATATATATATATATATATATATATATATATATATATATATATATATATATATATATATATATATATATATATATATATACTGGCATAGCCTCATGTTTCCTTAGCATTCTTGAGAACAGTGAAATGGATCTTGTAGATGATATGTATAATGAAATGTTGATGTGTTGCCGAGCTACTGTATTAGTCAACTTATTGTGGCAGTGGGGTGAGACTATTTGCCACAATCTCCCCAGAGATGAATTCTGATGTTAATGATTTTACGGGTATCCCTGTCAAATCATCGTCTACTTAAGGTCCAACCGCACTCCTGCACTTATGGAGAGTGGGCCAATGAAAATGAGTCAGCAATGTCTTGGTAAATCAGAGACTGGGACATTTATCAAGCTGAAATCCCTGTTAGTCTATGTGTACAATGTAAGAACCTTCACAGAAATTTACAAACTTGATACCTTAATGAGTAACGTAGAAATCATTAGTAGGGAAATTACGGGTCTGAATGGGAGGCACTGAAAAAAAAGGAAAAATTTATTCATCCCCAATGCTGCAGCCATCTATATTACTATAGAAGAGTGCAAAATGAAATAGCTAATGAAGAAGGATTTCTAATTGACAAATCTGGCAAAAAACATTACTTAATTCAGCAGTGTGTCTGACAGAATAGGACGGATTGTATTTAGACTATGCAAAAGATACACTCTAAAAGTATTACAAGTATATGCATCCACAGATGAAGAAATACAGATATTCGATGATGACGTCACCTAGATTATGGAAGAAGAAAATACCAGATATACTATACCCATGGGAGACTTTCATTAAAAAGTTGGCAACTAAAAAAAAAAAAAAAATGGAGAAGCATGTAGGGGAAAATTCGGAGTAGGAGAAAGGACTGTCAAGGTGAAACTGTGGAATATTTTGCTGAAATGTGAGTAATGAAAACATTCTCTCACAAAAGAACATAAAGAAAATTGGCCTAAAGAATTCCAAATGGAGAAACAATAGAATGAAACTGACTTCATTATAGCAGATAACAACACGATCACTGTATCACAGTCATCAACAAAAGCCACGTTTTTGTCGTCCAAGCTGACGGATCAGATTCGAAGCCATCTTCGATGAAACCAAGCTGTGCCGTTTTTGTTGGCCAAAGTGATACAAAGCCGGCCCAAGCATTAGTCATCGAAACCAAGACCATCTTCGTATCTCACCCAAGCGTGGTCGGAAGCAGTCTTGGTGTAGCTTGGGGAGAGTGAGAATGGCCATCAAGGACATGTAAATGATAAACATCATGAAATTAGCATGAAGTATATAAAATTAGAGTGCATGTGGCTAATATTAACGATATATAGAGCCAGTTCAGCACAAATAACGGCTGCATATATGTTTCATATTCGTCAGAAGATCATCTTCGGCGAACCCATCTGTTTACTTTGCGATCACGTGTAATTTTTCGGTTCTACGTATCCTGGACTGTTTTTGCAGACAGAAACCAAGCGCCTCAAGACACGCTTCGAATCCCAAGCTCCAACTTGGACGACAAAAACACGGCTAAAGTAAATATAGAAAGTGACCATATTATGGTGGGTTGAACTGCTAGATTCGATTTCAGAGGAGAAATGAATAAGATGAAACCAGTTACCCATTCTAACTGCATATCCAGTGTAAGGAATAGTCATCATATTTTATTATCATATATAGGGTATGTGTAATATAAACAAGATCTGAAGACCCTACAGTAACTTCTTACTCACCATCAGTAAGATCTGGGGGGAAAAATTTCAACGAATACATGTGTAAACTTTATGTTTCTCTCAATAGCTGGTAACTCTATATTTAACACTCTTGTTACCAATCGAGGTAGGCTGTGTCCAACCGCAAGCAAATACTTGGGACACAGGCCTGGTTGCCCAAGGCCGCACACTGAAAAACCCCCACTGTCTCTGTGCTATTCCCGCACGCTCGATAGTTCATAAACAATTTATCCTCACACCCTTATTTGAGCTTCGATAATCGTTTTTTTTTTTTTTTTTCCACCGTAATCCTGAATCAATGTACTTGCTTATGGTGTTATAAAAAAGATTAGCCAAATTTATATCGTGTTTATTTTTTTAACTTTTTTTTTTTTTTTCAGTTCTTTCTCATAGAAATATAATTTTTATGTTAAGTGTTACTGAGAAAAAGTTATAGGGAATATATTTGGCTTCATTTTTGTGTATAAAGAATGACTGTAGGTCAATTCCCGATGTCACTAATCAAGGAAAAATTGCCACTCTTCCCCAGATTATTTAATTTTCGACATCAAAGTCGGTCAATAAAACCCCGTACATTTTATGTGCCCTCTCTGTCACAAAAACGAAGGGAGAAATTATAACATTATTTTACTCACAGCTACAAGGAAGAGAGGCTGTAATACAATCAAAGAGAAATAAAAATTGGTGGGCTGAGTCTACCACCTCGGTTTTGGGACGGTTATTATTCTTTCCTTCCTTAAATATCGATAAGCTTTATTTTATATCTATTTCATGTATTTGTCCGTCAAAAGAAAAATAAATATCTATCTATCTATTGCCAGACGCCATAATCCCATTAGGGGTGGCCATTTAACTTTGAGTTACTTGTTATAAGGGGAGGGGCACTAACCCTCCACCAACCCACTTGCTGACAAGTAGGGAACACATATGGTTTGGTTATATGGTTACCACCCAGCGTTGTAATGGTTTCCTGGCTTACAGGAAACCATTTGGCTTGTCACTCAATGTAAAGGCACCTGTAAAGGAAAGAAAAGCAATAAGAAGTGACAGGAAAGATGGGAGAAATAGAAAGAGAGGAGGGCAGGCACAGAAAAAGAATGATAAAGGCTAAGGAAGAAGTAGGCAGCACTACATCAAGTGAGTGGATGATGGTCGCCACCACCTAAAAATAAATAGTTGTGAAATACATGTAATGATAATTCGTTAAGAAATATTAGCACGACACGGCTGAAGATTACTATCATTAACAATAACAAACTCACGTGTGTCTACTGCCCCACTGGACGTGCTGTACAAAAATCATGGAAAACCGTTGCATAGAAAAATGGACAGTGCCTAGACTGAAGTATTTCCTAAAGTCTAGAGGAATACCCTGTTCAGGGTACACCACTGGCGTGTTGTTTCAACTTTTTGTAGGACATTTTGGAGCCCTCGGCATCGCTGGATTTCGGCCGGCGGTCTCGTCTCTGCACGATTTCAGCTTTAAACATTGTACAGTTTTCATACAAAAAACTTTGCAGATTTTCTTCAGTATTTCGGAGATGAAACATTGTTCTTTTAGAAGACTAAAGCCGCATTTTGGCGGCCCAAGCTACAGCTTCGGATTCGAAGCTCGTCTAGGGGCGCTTGGTTTCTGTCCGCCAAAACAGAAAGCCGAAAAATTACACTTCCCGATTGCAGTGTAAACAAACCACAATCTCTTCTTAACATGAACTGGTCATTTTCCATAGAGCACAGGACAAGTATTTTACCACCATAAATGTGCATTTAGACCAAAAAACCTATGATGAAAACCCCGCTCACTTAAAAACTTATAAAAGGGTGGGAAGAAAGTACACAACTGTGTTGAACTTAACAATTACCTGTTGCTTTACCTTTTTTTTCCCTTACTTTAAGCATGGATCTTCAACACAGGACAAGTATTTTACCACCATAAATGGGAATCTTTACTTTCAACCAGCCGGCCTTCTAGATTTTTCCAGGCTACTTTTTGGCCTAAGCTACCCAAATTGGGGGTGGGGGTTCTCTATAACATTTCTGTTGCAATTTTTTTTTACTGAACTTCTCCAGGTTCGGTTAAGATTGGTTGGTTGTTTTCAAGAGTAAAATAAAAATAATTTGCGACGGAAATGCCAGAGAAGAAAAGTGCCTTAGATTGGTCGGAAATAGTGGAAAATGATAGTTAAAAGTTGTAAAATAGGGATGGTTGAAACTATAAATTTACCCATACATGTCCATTTGCAACCAAACAGTGTTAAGATGAAAACCAGCCTCACTTAAAAATTTCAAAAGAAAGAAAAAAATACACAACTGTTTTGAACTAAACAATTACCTGATGCTTTACCCATTTTTTTTTTCTTTTACCATGTTAATAATTGGAGTGAATTCCCCTTCCTGTCCTTTTTTATATCTACCAAACATTTGGTGTTTTCATTAGACGTCAACCCAGCCATAACAATGTTTCGCCTATTCTCACCTGTACTTTCATTCTAGAGATTACAGCAGACCTGCATTAGGCAAGACCATCACAGAGAGTTTCTACAAATCAAAATTGTTTTTCATTCCCCTGCAAGAGTGGAAATATCTCGAGAATTAACCTGCTTGATGTGATATTAATTCACAATTCACAGTCTGCCCTTTTAATTATATCAACTGAACCTCTATATGATTATGTCGTTGGTATTTGTCACCAGCAACCAGATGTAAGTATGGATAATTTCATGATATATTTACTTGTCATTGCTGGCCATTGTGAATTGCTACACCAGAGTCTTCTCCTTCTTGTTTGTCCATCAAGACTGCTCCCAATCACGCTTCGGTGAGATACGAAGACGCGCTTGGTTTCTATGGCCTTGGATTGGGCCGAGCTTCGTATCCTTTGGTCCGCCAAAACGGGGTAGCTTGGTTTCACCGTAGACCAGCTTCGAATCCAATCCGCCGCTTGGTCCGCCAAAATACAGCATTAATTATGTGGGTTTCAAACAAGAGGTGCAGCTAGAGACTTGTAAATACGTGATGAATGCTGTCACACCCAGTGTACTTTCACGGCTTCTATAGTAACATTTTCCTGTATTTATCGCATTAAAGCATACCTAGGAAATTAGCATAACTATGAAAGAATAATATCATGAAGAGCTTATGTACGGTATATCAATAACTATCACGGGAGAGATTTTTAAAGATATGCGACTTCTGTTGTCTCTGCATGAGTAGCCCAACTTGCATATTGAACTAGCTGGTGATCAATGGCAACTCTTGAGTTAGCGACGGTGGAAATTAGGGGCAATTTCAGGGAACACGAAAGGAAATTATCTTACACTCAAGCAAGGCTTGTAGCACACTGACTGGGGCAGAGGGGTGCCACTGGATGTGGAGTGGGTTGAGCGCGTTGGAGGGATATACAGGGATGCAAGTAGTGCTTTGTTCTCGCCCAGAAATGGACGCAAAATCATTTCATTAAAAAAAAAAAAAAAAAGACAGGGGCCATTTCGTTAGCCACAATTGGTGTCGAATGGTAATGGGCAGTTGAAATGTGCACAGACGCAGCCTGCATCAAATGGTAATGAGTGCATGAAATTTGCACCACACTTAGATCACCAAAAGAATAACTGCAACCATATTCCTTTCAAATCATAAGAGAGATCAGAGGTAGATATCTGGAAAGATACAGCTTTAAAACTTTTGTGGTTTTCTCTGAAATGTGTTCTCAAAAAACAGCCGATTAGAATTCGGTACTCTCCACTATGCTAAATGGAAAAATGTTAAGCCAAAATCTCAGCAAACATTCTTAGCATAGGACTTTCACCCAAACAGCTGTATGCCAATTGGTATCTGCGATATTTCAGTTTCAAATATGAGATTTTTTGTACTTGAGTAAACTGTCTTCAAAAACAGATATAAGGTAATTTATATATGGCACAAGGACTTCAGTTACCCTAGCGTACTGTCATGTATAATATCATCATGATCGAAGAAACAATAGTGCAAAGAAAAGTAATAGTAACTAGTTCCTTATTCATACTGTGCAGACACAAGGAAACCTTGCCATATATAAAGGCTATTTGTACTATAAATAATACATGAAGACCCTAAGGTAACTTGTGTAACATCAACAAGATCTGAAGACAAAGATGTCGAAGAATGTATGTGTAAATTTTGCGTTTGTCTCAATGACTGGGTGACTGCATACTTAACCCGCCCTGTCCCAACCGATTTTCCACCACTGACCCCCCCCCCCAACCCAACCAATATTGGAAAAAATTTTTTTTGGCCCAAACCTCCGCTTTTGGTGTGAAACATTGAAAATTTATAGAGAAATCGGTCACCTGAGGTTAAAAATACTGAATACAGGTAGCAGTACCCCTTACCTTACTTTTTTTTCTATCAGGCTGGCTCCAAAGATAGTGAGTTCTATGGGATGGTAACTATTCCACACCACTCATAAACGGTATTTATTTATTTGGGGCTAAGATGTGAATGAATGCGTTTGAATGGATGTGTAAATGGAGTTTGTCGTCCTGACTCAGCTACCTCCCTTTCCATGGGGGAAGCAACCTAGGTATATAGATAGACAGATAGACGAATTTATATGTAGTATGAGAGTATATTGGTTTTCACACAGCAATATAGTCAATGTAAGCATTTTTTCACTCGCCAGACAAATCAACATACCTGACCTTTTTTGGCGACATTACCTGATCATCATTTCTGACTGTTTCTTCCTTTAATGCTACATTAACTTTGTCCTCCACATTGTCATCGATTGGGGAATCACTCTGGCCTTGAATTTCGTGCCGTGGCACGACATGTCTTTACTGGCCTGGTCACCAGTAACAGGTGAATTGCCAAGACAGTGGCGTGCAAGGGGGGGAGGAGGTCATGCGGGGTATGGCATTGACCCTGCCTGGTATCTTGTAGAGGAAGATGTCCCGTGCATACGTACCAAAAATCATGCATGAAATGTGAAAATTGTGCACATTTGGGACCTTGCAATTGTTGCACGTTTATATACGTCAACGGGAGTCACAGTGACAAAACATGTGGACATATATATATGTCAATGGGAGTCAGAGGGTTAAGTGTAGCCTAACCATATTGTTGCGTCCCCACCCCACACTGCCACAGGCTCCAACAGCAGTAGTACAGTATAGGAAGGACATTGCCCAGAGAGTTGTTCTTCCTATGGTCAGCATTTAGGTGTGCAGTACACAAGATCAGCTGAGGCGAAAATGAATACTGGCTCCTTAAAGTTCGCTGTCTTTATTTTCCAAATAATTCCACTTAATGCTTTTCAACTTCACTGTTCTCACAAGCACTGGAGCTATACACACTTTACTAACTGTTACTAACCCAATGTTTAACAACACTTCACAGTTATTACACTTAATGCTTGCCAATACTTCACTTTTTTGCACAAGTACCAAAAATAATCTTCACTGACAGTAATTACACTTAATGCTTGACACTTCACTGTTTTCTCAAGTTCCAATTATATACAAACTTCAATAACCCGTCACTGCTTGCCACTGTTTTAACAAGTACTAAAAAGATACAGTCTTCACTGACACTGACACTGCACTACACTCAAACTGAATCATAACCCGACTACACTTCACTCAAAAAGACCTGACACTCGACTTATCTTGTGATCTCCCCCCCTTCTTATATAAGCTTGCATTGTACTAGAAACTTCTACTTCTCCACAATTCTGGTAAGTGCTGGTCTTGCATCAGCCCCTAGTAACAACAGTTACCAACTAGGACACATCAAAACATGCCAAAGTCTTCTTGCTTTACATAACACTCTAAATCGTTTACCATACGAACTTAAATTACATAATTTAACAAACAATCACTTAACCCCTGCATGGCTGAAGGCCCGGAATTTTCAGTGCACGCCAGGCAGATGCAGGGGCCATTTTTTGAAGTTTCGAAAATTTATTTTTTTTTCTTGCCATATTGAAGAGAAAGTTCAGATGCACCTAACAGTGCAAATCTCAGCTTCCTAGACGAATTTGTGGCTTGGAGTGCGGAAGTTGCAGAAATATCAGTAACCGATATCCACCGCCCAGGGGACTGCGGCAACGCAACTGGGCAGATGTTATTTTTTTTTTTACCTCCCAAAACAATGCGAATGGTGCTGAAATGTTGTGCATATATGAGATATGACGATATCGAATGATTTCAGTACATAATCTGTTAGGAATGGTTGAGAAAAAAAAAATGTAATGAATACTTTTTCACCTTTTTTACATAAAATATGTTTATGGTAGTTTCGAGTTATTTTTTACGTTATCATTGTGCCCATGCTTGGTTGAATTTTCAGTCCTAATTGAGAAAATTACACGTCCTCCAAGGCTAGACCCTGCCACGGGAGAATAAAGTGAAGGATCAGATCTGATTAGCAACAAGGAAGTTGAGTCGCAACTTCGAGCTCGCACACCACGAGCATGGCTAAAAATAGAATCGTAATGCAGTTTCAGACCTAAGAATAAGTCTAATTATTACGAATACAGATACAAAGCAGAATTAAATACGTTTACAGACGGGGTAAAACGTATTTTTTCCGTATTAACATGTTCATCTTTCTCTATCATTTTACGTTCATCTTTATCATTTTATCTTGTTATTTTCGCAATATATATTGCTGTCTCGTAAACAGGGTGGTTGTATGTGTTTTGCAATGGAGGAAAAAGATTGTATTTTCTGTCTGGGTCGAGATAATGGGTGTAACTATGTGTTTTTAGGCATGGCCACGAGCGAAAAAATCGTACATCCACTCGTCACGGCAGCAGGTGGTGAACTGACAGATGATATGTGAGAGGGTGAAGTCAAGGTCAGTCTCATGTCCCAGATTTTCGTTCACATCCCGAAGGTTTTCACAGTTTTCTACAAGCTGCACTGCATCTAATGATCGAAACCATTACAGCAAACCTGAGCAAATAGGTAAAGATACCAAGACAAAAATGTATTTTTCACTTATTATCATGTCTTTTTGTATGTGCCTGTAGTACTTCATAATCGTAAATAGGTGGTTGTGTTTGTTTTCCAAGAGAGGACAAAGATGATATGTTCTGCCTGGGTCGAGGTAATGGGTGTAGTTGTGCTTGTTTAGGCATGGCCAGGAGCGACAAAATCGAAAATCCGCTCATCACAGCAGCAGGCTCTGAACTGTTTAATGAGGTGTATGGGAGTGTAGCATAGGTCAGTGTGAAGACGTTCAGAACGTTCGTTCACTTCCCAAAAATTTTTGCAGTTTTTTATAGGCCGTGCTCAAACGATGCTGGCGGCCATTTATCGGCTAAACGGCATTCGATGCCGGCAGCCACGGAGGGTTAAATAAAACATTATAAAGAAAAAGAGTACAGAAATAAATGCATAACTTACGAAATAACTACGCTCACAAACAGCAGGAGAACTGGCAACTCTGATTCATACTGGAACTTACGGTACGAGAAACGTCTTGATGGTACGAGAGTACCTAACTAGCAAATCTTTCTTCATAACACTACCCCCTCCCTAGTTCTTTGTCCTCCCGACAAAACTACACAGTATATACAAACACAAACCTTAATCTTAATGGAACATCTATATACACAAAATAATCTTTCAACTTATAAGGTCATCTACTCTGCTTCCGACACTGTCCTTGTTCCTCCACACAGGCCATTCCTCCAGGAATGTCTTGGTCCTCTTCTTGATTCGCTTCTTCTCTTGGGAAACTGTCACCCTCCTCTTGCACTTCAGCTCCTTGGTCCTCCTCAACATCCTCGACTGCGGGTGAGCATAATTCCTCGGAGACATCCCAGCTGAACTGTCCTGGCCCATGGCACTGCCACAGACGATTCACGTGTACCACCTTTGGGCGAGACTTCTTGCCTCCGCGAATCTGATACGCTACATCTGATAGGCGGTCCAACACAGTTTAAGGCCCATCCCATGGGCTTTGCAGCTTCGGTGATTGTCCCTTCTTTCACTGAGGATTGTATAACCAAACTTGGTCACCATCATTGAAGCTCACCTCACTTGCCTTGGAATCAAACTTGCACTTCATCACCTCTCCTGAAAACTTGAGGGCTCCTGACACTTGATGATGTACCTCAGCCATCCTTTCCTGAAGGTGCTTCACATAGCCAGTGGTGTCAGTAGACAGCTCTTCACCAGGTGGTCTCCCCATTAACAAGTCAATGGGTAAGCGTAACTTGTAGCCCATCAGTTTTGAAGGAGTGTAGCCAGTAGACTCATAAGATGCAGAACGATATGCCATCAGCAACGCAGGTAATTTCTGGTCCCATTCTGTTTGTCCATCATTGCAGCACTTGGCCAGTTCTTGTCCCACGGTCCAATTGTATTTCTCCACTATCCCATCTGACTGTGGCTGTAAGGGGGTCATCCTGGTCTTCTTGATCCCTAATAACTTGCAGCACTCACAGAACACAGCAGAAGTTTCTACCCTGGTCCGAATGTAGCTCTTGCGGCATCTCAAAACAACAGAAAAACTGATCAACCAACACCTGAGCAACTGTCGCAATTTCTTGATCAGGGATGGCATAGGCTTCTGGCCACTTTGTGAAGTAGTCCAAGGCAACACATATATACTGGTTTCCTCTCTCAGTGAATGGCAAAAGTCCAGCAGTGTCCACCGCGACTCTTTCCATAGGTGCACCCACTTGGTACAGCTGGAGAGGGGATCAACCACGTTTCTTGGGTCTCTTCTTGGCACAGCACACATCACAGGCCCAACACCACTCTTCAACATCCTGATGCATGCCAATCCAGTAGAACCTCTGTCACAGCCGGCCTAAAGTTTTCTTCACTCCCAGGTGCCCACTAGTGATCTGGTTATGGGACTCCTCTAAGATCTCGGACCTCACTTTCTTTGGAACCACCAGTTGCCAATACTTGTTGAGGCCATCGTCTGTCTCCCACTGATGCTCTAGTAGTCCGTTGTTCAAGCGAAGAAGGTCCTACTGACTCCAGTAGCTCTTGGTTGCAGGGCTTAACCTGGAAACCTTCCCAAGATGGCCGCACTGTACTCTGCTGCAACCACTATAGCATTGGTTGTAAATCTGCATCCTCCATCTGCATCCTCTTCAGGTCATCAGCTGATGCTGGCCCTGTCATCGCAGTATGGCTGCATTTCTTACTATGATCTTCCTTTTTACTACACTGCTGGCACTCTGGATCACAAGGCCAATGACTCAGGCTGTCAGCATTCCCATGTACCCTCCCAGGACGGTGTTGCACCTCATAATTGTACTGGTCTAGCTTCCCGAGCCAGCATGTCAGTTGTCCTTCCGCATTCTTCAGTGTTTTCAGCCACTTGAGTACTGTATGGTCCGTCCTGATGATGAAGCAGGACCCGTAGAGGTAGGGATGGAAGAAATCAAGGCTCTTCATCACTGCCAAGAGCTTTTTATGGGTCACAAAGTAGTTCCGTTCCGGTGGGCTGAGCTTCTTGCTGTAATATGCAACCACATACTCCTTGTCATCCTTCTTCTGTGACAGAACTCCACCAATACCATGGTCACTAGCATCACAGTCCAAGATAAATGGCTGATTCTGGTCTGGGTACAGCAGTACTGGAGAGCTTGCCAGTGCATGCTTGAGTTCGTCAAAGGCTTTCTGAGTCTCTGCTGCCCATGCAAACTTCTGCATTTTTCCCAACAGCTTATGAAGAGGTGCAGCTATTGTTGCAACGTCTTTGACATAACGCCGACAGTAGGTGCACAAAACCAGGACACTCCATAGCTCTCTCACACAAATTGTAACTGGCCAGTGCTCCACAGTTGTCACCTACTCTGGGTCAGTACGGATGCTGCTCTCACCTACAATGTGTCGCAGGTACTTTACTTCCTTCTGAAACAAAGAGCATTTCTTGGGGTTCAGCCTGAGGTGCGCTGCACAGATCCTGTTCAACACCTCCGACAACCTCTCCAGTTCCTGGTCAAAAGTCCGTCCAAACACAATTACATCATCCAGATAGATCAGAGCTGTCTGCCAGTGCAGGCCTTCAAGTACATGGTCCATGAGGTGTTCAAAAGTAGCTGGGGCATTGCATAGGCCAAATGGCATCACATTAAACTGCCATAAACCCCGCCCATATGAAAAGGCTGTCTTCTCTTTGTCCTTTTCTGCAACCTTGACCTGGTGGTATCCTGCCTTCATGTCTAGGGTAGAGAACCACTTAGCACCTGACGAACATCCGGGGTGTCATCAGTTCTTGGCAAGGGGTATGCATCCTTCACTGTCACTTCACTCAGGGCTCGATAATGTATACAGCACCTGACTGAGCCATCCCTTTTCCTCACCAGAACCACTGCTGAATCCCAAGGACTACTGGACTTTTCTATTACTCCTTGACACTGGAGATTCTCCATTACCTTCTCTATTTCTTGCCGTTGGGCTGGCGCCATCCTCCGCAGTGGCTGTTTAATCGGGTGGTGATCCCTGGTGTCTATACCATGCTCCACCAGACCTGTGCACCCCAGGTCTAGGTTTCCCGTGGAAAAGACATCAGCATATTCCATCAGCAGCTGCCTCAACTTCAGCACTTGTGAACCATCAAGACATTGACAACTCCTTGAGAAGAGGTCTTCTAGGTGGTCTGGCATGCGTCTGTCTTCCCTGACTATGCTTCTTTTACAGGCCTTCCTCCGATGCCACTTAGGGTCCACAGCCTGGCACAGTCCCACAATTTCTCCCTCGTCGATCTTCTGTGGTTCACGGGAGAAATTGGCCACCACAACTGGCACTTCACCTGCACCTGTTTCCACCAGCGTTCTCTCCACCATCACCCCAGCCTTCATCTTGCATTATACATCAGGCTCCATTACCCCTACGCAGCTGTCAAAAGAGCCACTCACTTTACACTGGAGCAGCAGTTCTGATTTGGGGGGTATCACTGTAGTACAGAGTGCCCTTACCTCGCCACCAGAACTGGCACATTTCACTGCTGTGACAGGAACCGACCTTCCCTGAACCTTCAGCTTCATGGAGCGGAAGTCCAGCTCACATCCCATGGCCATAAGGTAGTCCAGACCCAGAAGGCAAGGATTCTCTATGTCGGCCAAGTAGACTGGTAGAGTAGCCTCTTGCTCTGCCACTTCAATCCGGACATCCAGGGGTCCCCTCAGTTCTGTGCAGTGCCCAGTTATGCCACACAGTTGTTCTGATGACTCAGGCAGATACCGATGATGTAACACATCAGGCCTCACAACAGTCTGCTCTGAGGCCTTATCAATCACCAGGGAACACATCATTCCGTCTATCCTTCCATCTATCGATTGCCATCCTCTTACATTTTCTCAGTGGTGGGGCTACTTGAGAAAAGCTGGCTGGTGATTGTCCCTTCACACCAACCTCCACTAGTTTTCTGCTTCTTTCTGATCTTCTGCAACCTTCTTCTTATCATCCTTTTTCTTCTTAGGACACTCGGAACTGAAGTGTCCCACCTCACTACATGTGCAATTTTGTTGCAAGTGAAGATTTTCTTACACTGCTCTGTTCTGGTTCCCTCTTCCATTTGTGACAATCTTCCTTCTTGTGTCCCGACTTCCTGCAGAACCAGCAGCCTCCTCCGGTCTTCTCCTGTTCCCTCTTCCACTTGTAGCAGTCCTCTTTTCTGTGTCCTGGCTTTTCACAGTACCAGCAACTTCCTTCAAATTTTTCCTTTTCACATACCTACCCCTTTCTTGCCCTGAATCCTCCACTACGGCCTGCCTGAAAGGTGGATGTACTGGACCTGACATAAGACTGAAATTCTAGAGCCCTGGCTAGTGCTTCTTGCATGCTTCTTGGTTGTGCCTGCTTCACTTGCACTTTCAACTCTGCACTGTCAAGAGCATCGATGAACTGGTCCCTCAGTAGAATAGCCAACAGGTTAGGTGCTGCTCCAGGGTATGCCTTGTATGCCATACTCTCCAGGTCATAAGCAAGCTGCTGTAGGGATTCTTCCCAAGCCCGTACATGGCCCCGGAATCTTGCTCTGTACTCCTTAGTCTGGTACATGGTTCCATATCTGCACTCCAGCACTTATACAAGGGACTGATAACTGTTCCTCTCCATGACTGACATCTGGCCCAGAATTTCCATTGCGGTACCCTTAAGGCTAGTAGCAAGCTGCACTGCTCTCTGCCTATCATCCCGACCATTCTGATCTGCAAGTAACTCAAACTGTGTAGGGTAAGCTTCCCAAGATACTCTGCCATCAAAATCCTGAGGTTTCTCTTTAACTGGATCCCCATTATAGCCATGCACTTCACTGGTTTAGGGCCTTAAAACTGGGGTATCATAATTAAGGCCAGGACTTAACTCTCCTACACTCTGATTATTCAACCCTATACTGCTACCTTTAGATGCTTGAGATCTGTCAAGATTCACCATATGCTGTCTATTCCTTTCATATGCTCCCTGTACATTAACCTGAGGCTCAGCAGTGCAATATTTCTCTACAGCCTGAATTTTCTCACTAATTATCTTAACATGGTCAACTACATGCTTCAACTGGTTATCTACATGCTATCTGCACTCTGTCACCATTTCCTCACTAATTGCCTTCAGCTGCTCGTCTACTGTACATGTTGTTTGCACTCAGTCACATTATTGCTTATCTCATACTTCTGCTGCAGTAGCTCAACATATACCTCCTCCTTCAGTTGTCCCTGTTCTTCCTTCATTTCCCCCATGAAAGCATCTAGCTGTCCTTGCATCTTCAGTTGTAGTTTTCTCTGTTGCTCCTGTAATGCCTTCTGAAGCTGTTCATGTCGTCCTTTCTGTTCTTCACTTAGTGTCTGTATTTGTTCTTGGAGTTGTTTCTTCCCTTCATTCTGTGCCTGTATTAACTTCACGATTGTCGCCAAGGAAATTTCCTCCACCTGCCCAGCTCGAGATCTTGTCTTCACACCTTCTGCTTCCGTGTCGAAGGGTAGACTCACTGCAGCCCTAAATAATATTCACTCCTGACACCAGTGTTGCATCCCCACCCGACACTGCCACAGGCTCCAACAGCAGTAGTACAGAAGGACGTTGCCCAATGAGTTGTTCTTCTTCCGGTCAGCATTTAGGTGTGCAGTACACAAGATCAGCTGAGGCGAAAGTAAACACTGGCTCCTTAAAGTTCACTGTCTTTATTTTCCAAATAATTCCACTTAATGCTTTTCAACTTCACTGCTCTCACAAGCACTGGAGCTATACACACTTTACTGACTGCAACTACACCCAGTGTTTACCAGCACTTCGCAGTTATTATACTTAATGCTTGCCAATACTTCACTTACTACACAAGTACCGAGAATAATCTTCACTGACAGTAATTACACTTAATGCTTGACACTTCACTGTTTTCTCAAGTTCCAGTGATATACAAACTTTAATAACCCGTCACTGTTTGCCACTGTTTTCACAAGTACTAAAAATATACAATCTTCACTGACACTGACACTGCACTACACTCAAACTGAACCATAACCCGACTACACTTCACTCAAACTTATCTGACACTCGACTAAACTTATAATAATCTCCACCCCATCTTATATAAGCTTGCATTGTTCTAGAAATTTCTACTTTTCCATTATTTTGGTAAGCGCTGGTCTTGCATCAGCTCCTAGTAACAACAGTTACCAACTAGGAGACATCAAAACATGCCAAAGTCCTCTTACATTACATAATTCTAAATCATTTACCATACGAACTTAAATTACATAATTTAACAAGCAATCACTTGAATAAAACATTATAAAGAATGAGTACAGAAAAAAATGCATAACTTACGAAATAAGTACGCTCACAAGCAGCAGGAAACTGACTCGTACTGGAACTTGCGGTACGAGAAACGTCTCGAAGGTACGAGACTTCCTAACTGGCAAATCTCCCTTCATAACAATATTCCTTTCAGATCATAGGAGGGACCACAGCTATGTATCTGGAAAGTTACAGCTGTAAAGCTTTTGTGGTTTTCTCTAAAACGTGTTGGAAAGAATAACTGAGTAGATTTGAATTTGATACTTTCTGCTAGGCCAAATGGCAAAATATTAAGACAAAATTATTCAGCAAACATTTTTATCAGGGGATTTTCAACAAATAGCTGTATCTCAATTAGTTTCTAAGATATTTCAATTTCAAGTATGCAAGTTTTAGAATAAAAGTGAGAATATCAACGTCAAAAATAGGTGAGGGTCATTTACTATTGGCACAAGCACTTTGTGTACCCTAAGGTACCTTCATGTGTAATATCAGCATGACTGAAGAAAAAGTGTGAAGAAAAATAATACTGACGAAAAGAAGCTTCACAGTTTTCATGACGAAGCTTTAACAGTTTTCTATTCTTATTGTGTAGCCATAATAACAATGCTTTGCCAAAGCTACTTATGGTATGTGTTGGAAAGATACGAGCAGCTGTAGCCCTAGCTGTTGTCCTCACTAAGATAAAAAATTACAACCTATTACTTGGAATGTCATTTGAATCTCTTTGCCAGACAGCTAAGCACAATCCAACTGTCCAAATTCTTAGGAGAGACTTTGTTTTTTTGTGGTGTGTTATGGTATATGTCATGTGTAATATAAACTAGATCTGAAGCCCTTAATATAACTTCTTGTGAAATATCAACATGATCTGAAAACAGACGTGTCAAAGAATGTATGCGTAAATTTATGGTTGCCTAAATGACTGGCTAGCTGTATGCTAAACTGCAACCATATTCCTTTCATATCATAAGATAGACCACAGCTGTATATCTGGAAAATTACAGCTTCAAAATTTTCGTTGTTTTCTCTAAAACGTGATGCAAAAAAATACTGAAAATATTTGAATTTGGCACTCTCCACTTGGCTAAATGGCAAAATGGATAACCATAATTCACAGCAAACATTTCTGTCATGGGATTTTCAATTACAGAGCTGTATGTCAATTAGTATCTGGGATGTTTCTACTTCAAATATGCAATTTTTAAAATAAAAGTGAGTATACGACCTTCAAAAATAGGTCATGGTACTATATATTTGGCTCAAAGACCTGGGTTACCCTAGGGTACATTCATGTATATGATCATGATAGGAGGAATAAAAAAGTTCAAAGAAGAATACTACCTATTTATCTGCTTATTTCATGTAGGCACAATAAGGATGCTTTACTATATGGTATACAGAGTGTCCAGGGAGTTAAGGCGAAAACATTGAGAAATGATAGATGAGGGAACTCTAAGCAAAAAATGTTAAATGAACATGTGTCCAAATTTCAGCCGTTAAGGAGCTACAATTACTGATGACCTAATGGGTGTATTATGAAGGAGACCATTTTCGCCCATAACGTCATCAGTAATTGTATCTTTGTAACGGTTGAGATTTGGACACATGTTCATATAACATTTTTTGCTTAGATTTCCCTCATCTATCATTTCCCAAAGATTTTGCCTTAACTTCTGGGACACCCCGTATAAAGTATGTGTAATATAAATAATTTATGAAGACCCTAAGGTAATTCTCCTTGTGTACGCCAACAAGTTCTGAAGACAAGTGTGTCGAAGAATGCATGTGAAATTTTACGTTTCTCTCAATAAAAGACTAATTGTATGATTAACTTTAATCATATTCCTTTCAGATCATAAGAGGGACCACACCTATACATCTGGAAAGTTCCAGCTTTAAAGCTTTTGTGGTTTCCTATAAAGCGTGTTACCAAGAACAAACTGAGTAGATATGAATTCGGTATTTCCACTAGGGTAAATGGCAAAATATTAAGCCAAAATTATTCAGCAAACATTTTTACCATGTGATTTTCAACCAAACAGCTGTACGTCAATTAGTTTCTGAGACATCTCAATTTCAAATATGCAATTTTGAGAAGAGAAAATGAAGGTTTTGGAATGAATATGAGAATATCACTTGAAAATAGGCAAGCGTCATTTGTATTTAGTACAAAAACTTAGTGTACCCAAGGGTACTTTCATGTGTAATATCAGCAAGGTCGATGAAAAACAAGAAAGTGCAATGGTAAATGAGACTAACAAAACAGAGAAGCTTCATCACTTTCACGTTCAAGCTCACCTAGATATCTACTCCCAATGTATAGCCACATTATGGAATCTATCTATTTATCTATCTATTGCCTGATGCCATAATCCCGTTAGGGGTGGCCATTTGACTCTGAGTTATTTGTTTTACAGAAAGGGGCACTAACCCTCCACCAATCCACTTGATGACACGTAGGGAGCACAGTATGGAAGCTTTGTCGTAATTATTAATGAAAAATGAGGTATGATTAATATAAAGAACATCTGAAGACCTTAATGTAACTTCTTATGTAACATTACCTAGATGTGAAGACAAAGTGTTGAATAACACGTGTAAATTTTATGGTTGCCTAAATAACTGGCCAATTGTATGTTTAACTGTAACCATATTCCTTTCAGATCATAGGAGGGACCACAGCTGTATATCTGGAGAGTTATTGCTTTAAAGCTTTTCTGGTTATCTCTTCATGTTGCAAAGTAAACACTGAGCAGATCTAAATTTGGTCACTTCCAGTAGGCTAAATGGCAAAATATTAAGCCACACTTTTCAGTAAACAATTTTATCGTACGATTTTCGACCAAATAGCTGCACCTCGATAGTTTCTGAGCTATTTCAACTTCGGATATGCATTTTTTAGGACAAACATGAGTATATGACCTTCAAAAATAGGTCAAAGTCCTTTATATTTGGCACAAGGACTTGAGTTACCCTAGGATACCTTCATGTATATTATGATGAGGAATGAAGAACAAATAGTACATATAATAATAATAATAATAATAATAATAATAATAATAAGGAAATGGAAATTGCCATTAGCAATTTGAATGACTTAACATATGATAAAGTCTTCCATCTTATGCATGTAACCTCAGTATATAAATAATAAGAGAATGTTTCACTTAAACCTTGGCTGTGACCTTCAGTTTTGGGTCACGGTCATTTGTATTTGGTTGCCATGCATAGCATATGATCCTATATAAATGTACCAATTTTGGTTATTGTAAGAAGAGAGGGAGTCTTTCTAGAATGATGTTGATGAGTGTCTGCAGAGTTTTGGTGCGAATGTGAATGTAATGATGGGAGATCTGAATGCTAGAGTGGAAAATGTAGCATTTGAAGGTGTAGTTGGTATGCATAGTGTGCCTGGAAGAAATGAAAATGGGGAACGAATGACAGGGATATGCGTTGAGCGAGAGATGGTGATTGGAAATACGTGTTTGAGAAGAAACATATTTATAAGTATACATGGGTGAGACAGGAGGGTGGAAGGGTTGTTGATAGAGCTTTGATGGACTATGTGGTTGTGTCCAGGAATGTAATAGGAAGATTGTTGGATGTGAGAGTTCTGAAAGGGGAGGGTGGAGGAATGTCTGACCACTACCTGGTGGAGAGAAAGTTAAGAGTAGGTAAGAGATGGGTGAGAGCTAGGAGGGTTAGGTGTGGCAGGGAGGTTTTGAAAGTGAGTGACTTGGATAAAAGAGAGAAAATAATAGAGTATCAGGAGAAATTGAAAGATGAGTGGAACGCAGTGAAAGATCAGGGAAATGGCAGTGTGGAGGAGGAATGGCAGTTGTTTAAAAGTGTTGTGGTGGGTCATGCAGCAGAGGTGTGTGGCGTGAGACGAGTGGGTGGTGGTGTAAGAAAAGGAAGTGAATGGTGGTGCGAGGAAGTAAGTATGGCTGTGGCTGAGAAGAGACGTGCATATGAAGTGTGGCTGCAGAGGAAGGATGAGGTGTCATAGGAGAGGTATAAGGAAAAGAGGAATAGGGCTAGAAGGGCTGTGCGTGATGCTAAAGTGGCAGTAGATGAGAGGTGGGGTAGGCGGCTGACTGAAAATTTTCAACAGAATAAGAAAATGTTTTGGAAGGAGGTGAAAAGGGTGCGAAAGGGAGAGTCTGGGAAGGAAGAGCGAGTAAAAGCAGAGGATGGAAGGATGTTAATTGAGATGGATGCAGTAAGGAAGAGATGGGCAGAGTATTGTGAATGATTGTTAAATGTAGTGGAAGAAAGGGTGGCTGAGATTGTGGCGGATGGAAGGGTGCAAGGAATAAATGTGTTGGGAGAGTTGAATGATTCTTTGATCATGAAGGAGGAAGTGGAGAAGGCAGTAAAGGAGATGAAAACAGGGAAGGCTGCAGGTATGGATGGGTGTGCTGTGGAATGCCTGAAGGGTGGTGGAGTGACTATTGTTGACTGGTTAGTAAGACTGATGAATGTGTGCTTTGTGAAAGGTATGGTGCCAGTTGACTGGGCAAGTGCTTGTGTGGTCCCGTTGTATAAAGGCAAGGGTGATAAGTATGAATGTACTAGCTTTAGGGGTATAAGTCTTGAGTGTTGTAGGTAAGTTGTATGGTAGAGTGTTAATTATGAGAGTTAGAGAGGGTACATAGGGAGTGATTGGTGATGAGCAGTGTGGCTTTAGGAGAAAGAGAGGATGCGTGAATGAGATGTTTGCTGTGAGACAAGTCTGTGAAAAGTATTTAGCGAAAGGCAAGGATGTGTTTTGGGCATTCATGGATTTAGAGAAAGCATATGATAGAATTGATAGGGAGGCTTTGTGGACTGTTTTAAGATTGTATGGACTTGATGGTAGGTTATTAAAAGGGGTGAAGAGTTTTTATTTAAATAGTACAGCGTGTGTAAGAGTGGGAAATGCTGTGAGTGATTGGTTTCCTGTGAGAGTGAGGCTGCGACAGGGATGTGTGATGTTGCCTTGGTTGTTTAATATTTATATGGATGGTGTTGTAAGGGAGGTGAATGCAAGAGTTTTAGGTGGAGGTCTGAGTCTGGTGAATGTTGATGGTGGAGAGTGGAATCTGAAGCAGCTGCTGTTTGCAGATGATACTACGCTGGTGGCTGATTCAGAGGAGAGACTGAGACAGTTGGTAGAGGAGTTTGGAAGGGTGTGTGAAAGAAGATAATTGAAAGTAAATGAGAATATGAGTAAAGTGATAAAGTGTATGAAGTTGGTAGATGGTAGGGGGATGAATAGAGTTTTGAATGGTGAGTTGCTTAAGGAGGTAGAGTGTTTTAAATATTTAACGTCACATGTTGCTGTGGATGGAAGAATAGATGCAGAAGTGAAGTTTAGAATGAATGAAGTAGGAAAGGTGGTGGGAGGAATGAAAAAGGTGTTTAGATGTCGTTCACTTAGAAAGGATGTAAAGAGAAGGCTGCATGAGGGTGTTGTGGTACCGACTGCGTTATATGGGGCTGAAACATGGAATGTGGGTGTAGCAGAGAGGAAAGGTTTGAATGTAATGGAGATGAGGTGTCTGAGGAATATGTGTGGAGTGACGTGCATGGAACAAGTGCGAAATGATGAATTGCGAAGGAGAACTGGAGTTGTTCGGGAGATGGGTGATAGAGTTGAGCAGAGGGTGTTGCCATGGTTTGGGCATATGGAGAGAATGGATAATGAGCGATTGGTGAAAAAGATAACTAGATCTGATGTGACAGGTGTAAGGCTGAGAGGCAGACCACGAATAAGATGGATGGCCAGTGTGAAGAGAGCGCTGGATGTGAGAGGGATGTCTGTTGAGCAAGGAAGAGTGGCTGTGCGTGACAGAAATAAATGGAGAGAAATTGTGAATGAACAAATGATGACGCAGCCCTGAGGGGATATTCTCCCGCATTTGGTCTGACCAGCTAGTCAGGTCAGGTGTTGGTAAGGGGATGGGTCTATTATGATGTGGCAGGGGTAAACCAGCTCTGCTGTCAGGCCCTGTTGTGGATGTCACTGATTGCACTGCGCAGTTGACTCTTGTGCGGTGTGGTGCGGTGAGGATCTGTCCCTTCTCCCCTTTGGGGCTAAGATGCGAATGAATGTGTTTGAATGGATGAATAAATGGGGAGTGTGTCGTCCTGTCTCGGCTACCTCCCTTTCTTTGGGGGAAGCAGCCCAGGTAGATAAATAGCTCAGCTCCATTTTTTTAAATTATGCAATTGTGCTTAGACCTTGGCTGTGATGTTAAGTTTTGGGTCAAGGGCATTCATATTTGGTTGTCAGCAACACACCACATTACAAGGTCATTCTTCCTCAGTTCAACTGCAGGGGCCGGTTTCATTCCCAATACCTATCGGTGGACCTGGTCATTTCAACTGGTTTCATTTTGTTCCATAAAAATAAGCAAATTTTGAACTCTGACCTTCACTGTGACCCCTGAGCCTCCTTAAGTTTTGGGCCAAGATCATTCATACTTGGTAGCCATGCACAGCATGTTAAGTTTTATAAATGTACCAAGTTTGGTGATTGTTGCTCAAAACTATCTTGTTAAAAAAACAAAAAAAATGTGCTCTCAGTCACCCCAAATTACTTTCCACTGACCCCTGGGTGATCTCAGAAACTTCTGGACCAAATGGGTCCATAGTAATTTCAGAATCCCCCCCTCCCCGACGTTGGCTATGTCCCACAAAAATTTCAAATCTCTACCTTTAACGGTTTCTGAGAATCTGTGAATAGCCAATATTTATAGGTTTATGGCTATAACTGGAAAACCAGTGCTGGAAACTGGAATAGGTCATATGAAGCCGCCAGCTGGATGTCTAAGATGGCCAAATATGATGGTAGTAGCTTTGAAATTAAGCAAATATAAACAAATTACTTCTTCACAAGAAATAATAATAATAATAATAATAATAATAATTATTATTATTATTATTATTATTATTAATAACTTGAAAATGGAAATTACCATTAGCAATCTCAATAACTCACCACATGACAAGGTCATCTGTCTTGTGCATGTGACCTCAGTACATAAAAAAATAAGCAAATTTTGAACTTGGCTGTGCTTCATATTTTGGTCATGGTCGTTCATACTCGGTAACCGTGCATTGCATATGAAGTTCTATAAATGTACCAAGTTTGGTGATTGTAACTTAATTTTTTTTTTTTTTACTTTGTGATACTGAACTTTGACCTTGGCTATGACCTTGAGCTATGCATCAATGGCATTCATACTTCGTAGCCAGCAATTCACCATATGACAAGGTCATCCAATACCTTCCTCAGTTCAAGTTCATAGGCTGCTTTCTTCCACAGTATCTGTCAGTGAACCTTGTAGTTTCATCGGGCTTCATATGGTGAACTATAAAAAAAATAAGAGAAACCTTGAACTTTGACCTTGGCTGTGACATTGGGTTTTGTGCCAAGATCATTCATACTTCGCAGTCATGCATAGCATGTCAAGTTCTATAAATGTACCAAGTTTGGTCATTTTATTTCAGTTATATATATATATATATTTATATATGGAGTCTGTGGTACAGTGGTAGAGCGTGGGTTATCGTACATGGGAGAATGAGAGTTCGCACCCTTCCAGGATAATAAACTTTGGAAACATTCTTCCTGCCATGTACTGTTCTGGCAGACATAAGGGGTGCTGTGGTTGAAAATAGTGTCGCATACTATAAAGTATGCTTGCATCCATTCGGCTTGTGTGGGCCGATTACACTTGGTTCACAGACTACACACACATCCAAAGCCACTCTAACACTTTAGTCACACATACAAGCACTTCTCACCCTACATACAATCTCAACCGGACAGCCTAAGCCACTTGGTAGAGACACATAGGCTGTACTGTCCCTGTCCCACCTTCGATCGGGATAGGCTGGTCCTGCAGTAGACACTCAAATGTCTGATAATGATGATACTATATATATATATATATATATATATATATATATATATATATATATATATATATATATATGATAAAGCAGATCTCTTCGCTCAGACTTTCTTCTCCAATTCCACCTTAGACGATTCCAGTGCTGTTTCTCCATCACTTCCCCCCTCTGACTTCTTCATGGCTAACTTTAAAATTTCTTCAGCTGATGTATTTTCTGCCATTGCTAGCCTCAGTACTAATAAGGTATATGGGCCTGATGGAGTCCCTCCTGTTGTTCTCAAGAACTGTGTTTCTGTGCTTACACTCTGCCTAGGCAAACTCTTTCGCCTTTGTCTGTCAACTTATACCTTTCCTTCTTGCTGGAAGTTTGCTCTCATTCAGCCGGTCCCAAAGAAGAGTGATCATTCCCAACCCTCTAACTATCATCCAATTGTTTTAACATCCTGTACCTCAAAAGTTTTTGAGTCTATTCTTAATAGAAAATTTTTAAAGCATCTTTCCTATCACAACCTTCTTTCTGATCGTCAGTATGGGTTCCGTCAGTGACGCTCCACAGGCGATCTTCTCACCTACCTTTCAGACTCCTGGTCATCCTCCTTTCGGGACTTTGGCGAAAGCTTTGCCATTGCACTTGACATCTCAAAGGCTTTTGATCGAGTCTGGCATAAATCTTTAATTTCCAAACTGCCCTCTTACGGTTTCTATCCTTCTATCTGTGCCTTCATCTCTAGCTTCCTTTCTGGTCGTTCTATAGCAGCTGTTGTAGACGGCTATCGTTCTTCTCCTAGATCTATTAACAGTGGTGTTCCTCAGGGCTCTGTCCTATCACCAACTCTCTTCCTTTTATTCATCAATGACCTTCTAAGCTGTACATCTAACCCTATCCACTCATAACACTGATGACTTCACCCTTCACCTTTCCATTCGATTCCCGCAACGTCCACCTCAGCAGATACTTCAACAGGCAAGGGATGAGGCTATGGCACACCTAATGTCTGACTTAGTTCGTATCTCTGACTGGGGTAAGAATAATCTGGTTGTTTTTAATGCATCAAAGACTCAGTTTTTGCACCTATCAACCTGACAAAATGTTCCACAGGTATACCCACTTATGTTTAATAATACTCAACTTAATCCTGCATCATCGTTGAACATGCTTGGGGTTTCATTTGCTCGGGACTTGTCTTGGAAAGATCATATTACATCTCTTGCAAAATCTGCTTCCAAAATATTAGGTGTGCTAAGCCGACTCCGTTCATTCTTTGCCCCTGCACAATTGTTGACTCTATACAGGGGTTTTATCCGCCACTGTGTGGAGTACAACTCTCACGTGTGAGGAGGCTCCCCACATACAGCTCTTCTCAATAGGGTGGAGTCAAAGGCTTTTCGTCTCATTAACTCTCCCCCTCTTACTGACTCCCTTCAACCTCTGTGTCTTCGCCGCAATGTTGCATCTTTATCTCTTTTCTATCTCTACTTCAATGGTCACTGTTCCTCTGAACTGTCTGCATGCATTCCTCCACCTCTATGACGGGCACGTAGCACCCGTCTAGCAGCAAACTCTCACCCTTTTTCTGTCCAACTCTCTAATGCAAGAGTTAACCGTTACTCCCAGTCCTTCATTTATGCAACAGGTCAACTCTGGAACTGTCTCCCTCTGTCTGTATTTCCTGCTTCCTATGATCTCCAGTCTTTCAAACGTGTGTCAAGGCATCTCGAAATGAATGGATTTTGAATTTGACTCTCTCTTGTATTTTGTTTTTCTCTTGGAAGGAACAGTTTTGCGGGCTCATTGCCTTTGGTTCCTTCTTCCCCACATATATATATATATATATATATATATATATATATATATATATATATATATATATATATATATATATATATAAATATATATATATATATATATATATATATATATATATATATATAAATATATATATATATATATATATATATATATATATATATAAATATATATAAATAAATATACATATATATATATATATATATATATATATATATATATATATATATATATATATATATATATATGTACAGTATGTATATATTGTTACGTCCCCACCCCATACTGCCACAGGCTCTAACAGCAGTAGCTCAGTATAGGAAAGACGTTGCCCAATGATTTGTTCTTTCTATGGTCAGCCTTTAGGTGTACAGTGCCAAAGATCAGCTGAGGCGTTGTAAATAAACACTGGCTTCTTAAGTTCACACTCTTTATTTTCCAAATATTCACTCTTAATTCTTTCCAGCTTCACTTCACTATTCCCACAAGCAGTGGAGCTATACAAACTTTACTAACTGCAATTACACCCAGTGCTTGACAACATTTCACTGTTTTCACAAGTACCGAAGATATACAAACTTCACAGACACTTCACTGACACTGCACACTCTAACTGAACTGAAAACCGACTGAACTCAAACTAGTCTCCTCCCCATCCTTATATAAGCTTGCATTACCAGAATGATCTACTTTTCCACAGTTCTGGTGCATTACAGAGAGACAGCACAGTCATCAACTCGGAGACAACCAAACCATGCTAGTTTTCTAACAGTACATAACACTATAAAATATTTAGCATACAAACTTAAATTGAACTGCATAATTTAACAATCACATAACTAAAAGAATAACGAGAAAAAGAGCACAAACATTAATGCATAACTCATGAAATAACTACACTCACAAACAGCAGGCAAGCTGGCAACCCTGACTCGTACCGGAACCAGCTTCTGTAAACATCGGGAAACATCAAGAAGCTCCTCAACTACCAAACTGGCAAATCTCGCTTCTCGACATTACCCCCTCCCTAGTTCTTTGTTGTCCCAACAAAACTACATATATATACAAGTATAATTAATCCTAAAGAAACATCTAACTATACACAAAATAATCCTTCAACTTATCAGGTCTTCTTCTATGCTGCTTCCGATGATGTCCTTGTTCCTCCACACAGTCCAATCCTCCTGGAATGTCTTGGTCCTCTTCGTGATTCACATCTTCTCATGGGAAATTGTAACCATCCTCTTGCACTTCAGTTCCTTGGTCCTCCTGAACATCCTAGGCTGCAGGAGAGCACGATTCCTCGGAGACGTCCCAACTGTACTGTCCTGGTCCATGGTACTGCCACTGATGGTTCACGTGTACCACCTTTGGGCGAGACTTCCTGCCTTCCCGAATCCGATATGTTATGTCTGATAGGCAGTCCAACACAGTGTAAGGCCTGTCCCATGGGCTCTGCAGCTTCAGTGACTGTCCCTTCTTCCACTGAGGATTGTATAACCAAATTTGGTCACCATCCTTGAAGCTCATCTCACTTGCCTTGGCATCATACTTGTACTTCATCACCTCTCCTGAAAACTTAAGGGGTCCTTGCACTTGATGATGTACCTCAGCTAGCCTTTTCCGAACATGCTTCGCATAGCTGGTGGAGTCTGTAGGCAGGTCTTCACCAGGTGGTCTTCCCATTAACAATCCCGTGGCCCAACATCAATTTTGCAGGAGTGTAACTGGTAGACTTATAGGATGCAGACCAATATGCCATCAACAGCACAGGTAATTTCTGGTCCCATCCTGTTTGTCCCTGTATGTAGTACTTGGCCAGTTCTTGTCTCAGGGTCCAGTGGAATTTCTCCATCATCCCATCTGACTATGACCTTAGTGGGGTCATCCTGGTCTTCTTGATCCCCAGTAACTTGCAGCACTCACGAAACACATCAGACTCAAAGTTTTTACCCTGGTCTGAGTGTAGCTCCTGTGGCATCCCAAAACGACAGAAAAACTGATCAACCAACACATGAGCAACAGTCACAGCTTCTTGATTGGGGATAGTATGGGCTTCTGGCCATTCTGTAGGCCATAGCAACACACATACCGGTTTCCTCTTTCATTGAAAGGCAAAGGTCCAGCAATGTCCACTGCGACTCTTTCCATTGGTGCACCCACTTGATACAGATGAAGAGGGATTGCCAGTCCAGTAGCACCTCTGTTGCAGCTGGCTTAGAGTTTTCTTCACTCCCAGGTGCCCACTAGTGATGTGGTTATGAGACTCATCCAAGATCCCATACCTCATTTTCTTCAGAACCACCAGTTGCCAGTGCTTGCTGAGGCCATTGGGTGTCTCCCACTGGTGCTCCAGTAGTCAGTTGTTCAAGCAAAGAAGGTCCCACTGACTCCGGTAGCTCCTGGTCGCAGGGCTGAATCTAGAAACCTCAAGATGGTCGCACTATACTCTGCTGCAGCCACTCTAGCACTGGTTGTAAATTTGCATCCTCTTCAGGTCTTCTTCTGATGCTTGCCCTGTCACAACAGTATGGTAGCATTTCTTGCCCAAATTCCCATTCCTACTACACTGCTTGCCGTCTGCTCTTCTGTCCTCTCACACAATTCATCAAGGTTCTCCTGCATTTCCTTAATGGTGGGGCTTCTTGGGAAAAACTGGCTGATTGTTGTCTCTCATCACCAGCCTTCATTAATTTACCCCCATCCTTCTCATTTGGACACTCACAGCTGAAGTGTCCCACCTTACCACATGTGCAACAACCATTTGTTGCAATTTGGGATTCCCTTGCACTGTTCCACACTTGCTCCTTCTTCCATTTGTAACAATCCTCCTTCTTGTGTCCCGGCTTCCTGTAGAACCAGTGGCCTCCACTGGTCTTCTGTTCCCACTTCTAGCAGTCCTGTTTTCTATGTCCTGGCTTTTCACAGTACCAGCAACTTCCTTCAAATTTTTCTGCTTCATGTACCTGCCCCTTTCTTGAGTTGAATCTTGCACTATGACCAGACTGAAAAGTGGATGTACTGGATGTGATGTAGGACTCAAATTCTAGAGCCCTGGCTAGTGCTTCTTGCATGCTTCTGAGTTGTGCCTGCTTCACTTGTACTTTCAACTCTGCACTATCAAGAGCATCAATGAACTGGTCCCTCAGAAGAATGACCAACAGGTTAGGTGCTGCTCCTGGGTATGCCTTATATGCCATAGTCTCCAGGTCATGAGCAAGTTGCCGTAGAGATTCACCTCAAGCCCGTACACGGCTCCAGAATCTTGCTCTGTAAACCTCAGTCTGGTACATTGTCCTATATGTGCACTCCAGCACTTCTACTAGGGACTGATAACTGTTCCTATCCTCTACTGACATCTGGCCAAGAATCTCCATTGCAGCACCCTTGAGGCTTGTAGCAAGCTGCACTGCCTTCTACCTATCATCTCAACCATTCTGATCTGCAGGCAACTCAAACCGCACATGATAAGCTTCCCAAGACACTTTGCCATCATATTCTTGAGGTTTCTTTTTAATTGAGCCCCCATTATAGCCATGCACTCCCTGGTTGGGGACTTAAAAAATGGGACATCATAATTTAGTCCAGGACTTAAAACTTCTTCATTCTGATTATTCAACCCTGTAATGTTACCTTTAGATGCTTGGAATCCATCAAGATTCACCATACACTGTCCATTCTTTTCATATGCCCCCTGTTTACTAGCCTGTGTCTCAGCAGTGCAATATTCCTCTACAGCATCAATTTTCTCACTAATTATCTTCACATGGTCGACTACATGCTTCAACTGGTTTTCTAGATGCTGTCTGCACTCCATCACAATTTCCTCACTAATTGTCTTCAACTGGTCATCTACAAGCTGTTTGCACTCCGTCACAGTATTTCTTACCTCTTACTTCTGCTGCCATGGCTCAGTGTATACCTCCTCCTTTAGTTGTTCTTGTTCTTCCTTCATTTCCACCATGAAAGGACATATAGTAGCTGTCCTTGCATCCTCAGTTGTAACTCCCTCTGTTGCTCCTGTAATGCCTCTTGCATATGTTCATACCATTCTTTCTGTTCTTCATTCTGTGCCCATAGTCATACACTTTGGGCCTGTAATAGATTCACAATTGTCGCCGGGGACATTTCCTCCTCCTGCCCAGCTCGGGACCTTGTCTGCTCACCCCCTTGCTCCATGTCGAAGATTTGACTCACTTCAACACTTAATCCACTCTCCTGACACCAGTGTTACGTCAACGTCCCACATTGCCACAGGTTCCAACAGCAGTTGTTCAGCATAGGAAGGAGGTTGTCCAGTGAGTTGTTCTTCTTATGGTCAGCCTTTCGGTATACAGCACACAAGATCATTCATTCATTCATTGCCAGACGCCATGTATCCCAAACGGGGTGGCCAACGGCTTAGAGTTAATTGTTTTACAGGGAGGGGCACTAATCCTCCACCAACCCCACTTGACGTAGGGATGCCAACAGCATCTGGTGTTCCCAGGTGGTCACCCATCCAAGTACTAACCAGACCCAACGTTGCTTAACTTCGCTGATCGGCTGAGGTGAAAATAAACACTGGCTTCCTAAGTTCACTGTCTTTATTTTCCAGATAATTACACTTAATGCTTTCCAACTTCACTGTTTCCACAAGCACCAAAAGTATACACACTGCAATAACACCTCACTGTTTGCCAACAACAAATCACTGATTTCACAGGTACCAAGTGAATATAAATTACACTGCACTGAAACTGCACTACACTCAAACTGAACTGAAAACCGAATTAAACTGCTGTAATCTCTTTCCCATCCATATATAAGCTTGCTATATTATTGAGTGTTCTACACTTATCCACATTTCTCGTGCATTCCCGACTGAGGCAATGGTTACAATAGTTACCAACTCGGAGACTTCCAAAACATGCCCTAGTTTTCTTACACTTCATAACACTCTAAATTATTTAGCATACATATTTAAATCAAATTATATAATTTAGCAATCACAAATAAACCATTATAGAGAAAAAGAGCACAATAATTAATGTACGACTTTCAAAATAAGTACGATCACAAACAGCAGGCTAACTGGCAACTCTGACTCATAATGGAAGTACTGAATCACTGGAACCATCGGGAATTCTCTAGCACTACCTAACTGGAAAAATCCAGTTTCTTAACCCGTAATCACCAGACCTAGAAATATTACATTAATACCAGGCATGCATGGGATTCCGGACATACCTTTGGGCAGTAAACAATATACGGTATATATATATATATATATATATAGCCCGACGGCCTAATCCCGCAAAGGGTGGCCGCAGACAAAACACCTCCAAGTCGCTCTTTCACCAACCATTTGACTACCCTCCACCCAACTCACCCCCCCTCCCTCATATACCTCTCAACTCCATCCCTCCACCTCATCCTCGGTCTACCCCTCCCTCTCCCTCCCTCTACCTCACCTACATACACCCTCTTAGTCAGTCTTTCATTCTCCATTCTCTCCACATGTCCAAACCACCTCAGTGTATTTCTCCTAATCTTCTCAAACACATCCACATCCATCCCACAACGTTCCTTCACTTTTTCATTCGTTAACCTGTCCCTCCACGTCACTCCACATGCTCCTCTCAATAACTCATTTCCACTGCTCTCACTCTTGACTTGTTCCCCTCTTGCAAGGTCCAAGCCTCGCTTCCATACGTCAGGGTAGGGATCACAATACTATCATGCAGTGACTTCTTAACTTCCATACTCACCTCTCTATTTCTTATCACTGCTTTCAGTGTACCAACAACCTTCCTCCCCTGCTATACCCTTTCACGCACTTCATCCTCCAAAGCTCCATCCTTACTTATCACACTACCCAAGTACTTGAATGCACTCACATTCTTCATATCCTCACCATCTAACCTAACTGCACACTCTGTGACTTCATTCCTCTCAAACACCATAACTTTACTTTTGTTTACATTAACTTTCAGATTCCTCTTCCTACACACTGTCCCAAATTCATTCACCAAACCATGCAGCTCCCAATCATCTTCACTCAACAATACTGTATCATCAGCAAACAGCAACACCGAAGGCTTCCAAATCTCACCCTCATTCATTAGAGCCATCCCCACATCCACTGCCCTACCTTGCACCTCCTTTATAACCCCATCCATGTATATATTAAACAGCCATGGAGACATCAGACAACCCTGTTTCAGTCCCACATTGAGATCAAAGAACCCACTCAGCTCACCATCCACTCGCACTGTAGCCCTAGCTCCTTCGTACATACTCTTCACAGCACTCAACAATTTCCCTCCACTCCATATATTCTTAATACCTTCCACATAATTTGCCTATCTATTCTGTCATAAACTTTCTCCAAGTCCATGAAGGCAGCATACACTTTCCTTCCCTTCTCTAGATACTTCTCCACTAAACATCTTAGAACAAATATCTGATCTACACACCCTTTTCCCTTCCTAAATCCCCCTTGTTCTTCTCCAACTAGCTCCTCTGTCATATGCCTAACCCTATCAATGAGTATTCTACCAAATATTTTACCAGTCACACTAAGAAGGCAAATACCCCTATGGTTACCACATACTTCTCTCTCCCCTCTTCCTTTGTATAAAGTAACAATTATACCTGATTTCCAGTCCTCTGGAACCCTTCCCTCTTCCCAAGCCAATCTACACAACTTCCATATCCACTCCACAACAATCTCACCCCCATACCTAAGCATTTCACCACACACTCCATCAATTCCTGGGGCCTTTCCCAACTTTATCTTCATCGCTTCCACTGTTTCCGCCCTACTGATCTCTTTCTCCCTCCTGTCATCTCTTCTCCCAGCCATTCCACAACCACTTATACCCGCACTGCTCTCACTCTCTACATTCAACAAATCCTCAAAGTGCTCCTTCCATCTCCTCAATTTCTCTCTCTTCTCCACCAACAGTCTATTATTCCTATCTTTCACTCCCCTACTATTTCCCCTTTCACACTGCCTTACTTTCTTTACCTCCTTCCAAAACAATTTCTTACTCTCCCTCCATTTCACACTCAGATTCCTCCCAAACTCTTCATGCACTTTCTTCTTACTCTCCTTCACCAGTCTCTTAACCTCCCTTCTCCTGCTCACATATACCTCTCTCTTGTCTCTCTCTCATCTTCTCCCCTACCTCTACCCGCTAACCATTCACTATATGCCTTCTTCTTTTGTTCCACAGCTCGTTTCATCGTTCCACCATGCTGTCCCTTGCACACCCTTGCATCTCCTCCTCACTCCACAAACCGCCCCACACGCTGCACCTATCTCTTCCGTGAATATCTTACATAAGTCTTCCACCTCTTCCATCTGCTCTAGCTCATACCTTCCCAATCTTTCTTCCACTATGCTCTTATACTCTGTCATTTTCTCATTATCTTGCAATTTCTCCACTCTTCTCACAGGAGCTGCTTCCTCTTGTCTTCCCCTTCCTCTCCTCAACCACTTTCTTTGCATCTCTACCTTGGCCATCACTAAGTGATGGTCCGAGACTCCATTCCCCCACCCTCTCCACACTCTAGCATCCAACACTTGTCTTCTCATTCGCTCATCCACGCACACGTAGTCTATCATTGCCTTTCGTTCAACAAGTTCACCATCCATCCTTCTCATTACTCTCCATGTATACTGATGGATCATCTTATGACGAAAGTAGGTGTTGGCTATTGCCAACCCCTTACAAGCACAGATGTCCACCAAAGCACTACCGTTCCCATCTACTTCAGCTGGCATATATATATATATATATATATATATATATATATATATATATATATATATATATATATATATGAGACAAATTTTATTCCTATATTTTTTACATGAAATATATGCATTTCTAAAGTAAATTATCTATTACTTACATTTCGAAATGAAACTAGCATAGAAGGAAAAAATGAAAAAAAAAAAAAGTTATCAAAAATGGGAGAAAAAAAAAAAAAACGACTTCTAAGGATCATAACCAGCCTCAGTCTTGAGGTATGCCACTGAAACTTGGCACACGTGGAGTCCACACGTCACACGTGATGCTCCAGTTTCTCGCATGGGTTGTTGTTTGCAATGTTGCAAAATGAAGGGTACGTTTCTCTTCACCAGCCATGTCCGGGATTCCGGACAATGGGGCTCTAACTCTATGGTAGAGACAGGAACCACACAATTGCACCTCACACGGCAACAGCACATCTCAAACTGAGATGTCATGGGCAGCCAGCCTTATAGGCCTAACACCGTCTTGTCCACGAGGCAAACTAGGGCTCTTCTCGGAATCTCGGACAAGTCTGGTGATTACTTTCCACAATCCTTGTTTATCCATCCTGTCAAATGCTTTCTCCAAATCCATGAAGGCCACATACAACTTCTTTCCTTTCAATTGAAAGTTTTCCACTGAAGACCTAAGAATGAATATCTGATCTACACAAACTTTTCCTTTCCTCAAACCTCCATGTTCTTCTCCAACTATTTTAATCTCTTATTTCCCTAACTCTGTCAATAAGTATCCTACCAAATACTTTGCTATTACCACACACTTCTTTTTCCCCCTTTCCTTTGTACTGGGGAATAATTATACCTGACTTTCAATCCTCCGGGACTCTACCTTCCTTCCAGGCCAATCTGAACATCTTCCATATCCATTCCACTATCTCTCCCCCGTGCTTCAGCATTTCGCCACACACTTCATCAATTCCTGGGACTTTCCCAATTTTGACTTTCTTCACCTATCTATCTATATAAGCTATCCGTATATCTGTCTATCTATCTATCTATCTATCCATCTATATTTAAATAACAGAATTGACAAAGGAAAAACAAGTGAACAAAGAAAAAAATAATCCATACACCAGATTACTGGTGTCCTCCATTCCCCCATAATTGCAACAGTTGGACTTGAACAGCAGTAGGCTGAAGTTTGAAAACAACTCTTGGGAAGCTGCTTCCAAAGAGATGCAGCTCAGGGAATGAAAGAATTCTTATTAGCAGAAGATCTGCAATACGGCAGTGTTACAGCCCAGTCACGAGTGCTATCAGATGGCTGTGTTGCACAGGGGAAGGCATGGAGAGATGGCACAATGGATGCAACTTTGTCAGAGCATTTGTCATAAAAGTATCTGCAAAACAAAACTAGGGAGGCAACATTCCTTCTTACCCATAGGAAAGGTAGTTCATTTGTAATAGCAGGGTTATTAATCATTCTAACAGCTTCGTTCTGAATTTTGTCTAGTTTTTTTTTTTTTTTTCAATCTCTACATCCATTCCACAAGGGTGAAATTGGTGAAAGTAGGTCAAGGTCTGTGTGTCTGTTACCACGATAACTTCACAACTGCTCAAAGCCATCCCAAAATTATAACAGGCATGTAGCAGGGATGAAAATCTCCTATGAGTATTGTTTTCAATTTGTCTGTCTGTCTGTGTGTCTGTTAGCATGATAACTTCACAACTGTTCAAGATATCATCACAAAATTATGCGGGTGTGTAGTAGGGCTGAAAATCTCCTGTGAGTTCGAAATTGATGAAAGTCAAGGTCTGTTTGTCTGTTACTGCGATAATTTCGCAGCCGCTCGAGATATCATCACAAACTTTTACAGGTTTGATGTAGGGATAAAAATCTCCTAATTCGAAGTTGGTGAAAGTAGGTCAAGGTCAAGATCATTTTCCGGGCGGCGCTAGACATGTTTTGGCACTCGCAGTTGGCGTGATTCTTTCCTTAGGGGAGCCTAATTGTTTTGTTCGGGTATACTTAGTCATTGAGCCATATAGGCAATGTTGGAGCGAGTTCACTGAGAAATGATTTGGCAAAGTCGCACCTTCACTAGGGAATAGACAAAACAGTACTGCTAAACAAACCAAAGTGTTATCTGAAAAGCCGTGTTGTTACACAAAACCAACCTATACTTAACTAACTGAGGCCTAACCTAATGCAGACCTACCATAATACCTTATTTTGTTTGGGGGATGATGAAGGTATAACGTTGCTGAGTCTTTTCTCGTGGCACTCCATCCAGCAATGCCAATATGAGTGAATGAGCAGTTTATATTAAGAAAAACAAAAAAACTGCAGCCGGGCAGCTCTGCTGGTTGGATATACAATCGTCCCTAAATTTCCCACGTAACCCTGAAAGGAGGATGGTGAACTGCAGGAAAATAGAGAATTTTCCCTGCAATCCACCGACTTCACGTTTAGATGGGGCTGGGATCACAACACCAAAAACAACCACTCTACCTACATCCATTACATCACAAGATCATATAAGAACACCTTCTTCAAACCAGTTACCTAGAGACTTTTTACTCCACATTCTTCCTGAAAAACAACAGCTTATTTTCCATTTATTGTATGCACTCCACACACATTCCTACATAATCTCACAACCACTGATCTTGCCCTTGACTTTTCGTTCTCATGTCATATCAAAGTCCCACACCCATGAGTTAAAAGCTTCCCTGGGACACCTTCATGCAGACATCTTGAAGTCTCTTCACAGTCAGCCTTCTGTTATAGTGAAGGCCATCGTAACACCATCCATCTACGTTCCCATAGTTGTTTTACTTTCGACTTCCTGAGCACATTTAACTTTTTTATTTTTTCCCTACAACACCGAAATACTTAGCTCCCTCACCAATTCAAGTCCCATGTTGTTCACCAATATTTTTCGCTGAAAATTACCTTCTCTTGCAAGAACCATCACTCTGCGTCTGTCTAAGTTTGCATATAAATCACAACGCTCACAGACACTGGCATCTCTACACTAGTCTGCACATATCCCTTAATATCAGCATGCCACACAGCAGCATCTGCATGCATCGGACGTGAGATACCCTACCCTTCACTCTTCATTACCATATCCTCCTCACTCACCACGACCACAATCTTCCCAAGAATATGCAGTACCAGAATATATGACCATAAAAAATAATTGTTTTTGTTTGTCTTCTTCAACCCACCATATAACGAAAAGTTTCAGTATAAAAAGAAGCTGTGGAATTAACCCGCCCTGTCCTGACTGATTTTCCACCACTGACGCCCCCCAATCCCGACCAATTTTGGAAAAAAAAATTTTTGGCTCAAACCTCCGCTTTTGGTGATACACATAGAAAATTCATAGAGAAATCGCTCACCTGAGGTTTAAAATACTGGATACAGGTAGCAGTACCCCTTACCTTACTGTGTTTTCTATCAGGTTGGCTCCAAAGAAAACGAGTTCTATGAGAGGGTAGCTCTTCCACACCACTCATAAACGGTATTTATTTATTTATTTGTTACATATTTATATGTAGTATGGGAGTATATTGGTTTTCACACAGTAATATGGGCAATATAAGCATTGTTTCACTCACCAAACACATCAACATACCTGACCTTTTTTGGTGACATTACCTGATCATCATTTCTGACTGTTTCTTCCTCTAATGCTACGTAAATTTTGTCCTCCACATTGTCATCGATTGGGAAATCACTCTGGCCTTGAATTTCGTACCGTGGCACGACATGTCTTTACCGGCCAGGTCACTGGTAACAGGTGAATTGCCGAGACAATGGCATGTGGAGGGGTGGGGGGAGGTCATGCAGGGTAAGGCATTGTCTCTGCCTGGCATCTTGTAGGGGAAGGTGTCCCTTGTATACGTACCAAAAATCACGCACGAAATTTGAAAAATGTGCAAATGATGGACCTTGCAATTGCAGTGCGTTTATATATGTCAACGGGAGTCACAGTGACAAAACATGTGGACTTTCATATACGTCAACGGGAGTCGGCGGGTTAACAAACAATGGATGTATAGCTTACTGTTTAAACCATACAACGAAAAGTTTCAGTATTTAAAGAAGCTGAGGAATTAACAAACAATGAATGTATACTTACTATTTAAACTTAGTATCTTGTTTTCACAGGGAAATGAGCATTGAAAGAATGTTAAAAAGTGAATCCAACGTGTGTCTTTCTCCTAGGATCAAGTTTCAAAAGTGTGTGGTTGTAGTGAAGGTAATGGTGATGAGTGGTGCTGTGTGGACACTGTGGTTTGCCCTGGTGAGGATCTTCCTAATGGTGCATGCCCGCATCCTCCGCTGCTGTGGTAAGTTCCTTGTGTGCTGTTCACTTCCCTTCAATCTGGTGATATATATATATATATATATATATATATATATATATATTTATTTGTTTTAGGTAGCTCGATACGATTTTGTTTAGCTTTAGGGAAATCCCCTTTTAAATGAAGGGGAAAATGAAAATCAGAAGCTGGGAGAAACCCAAGACTGGGGGAGACATGCCGGTTAAATGGGTTTTGAAAGTTTGGAGATTGCATGACTTATTCATTTTTTCACATTTCAAAATGAGCCTCAGTTTTATTTCTTGTTGTTCCTATTTTGACAACAAACTAATTTATCATCTCATCAGAACGAAGATTTTTTTTCTTTTATTTTCATGCTATCGGCAGTCAATTTTATGGAGCTTAGGTGGAACCGTTATCATTGAAGGAGTTAGGCTAATTTTTAAATTCATAGAGCTCGGAAAATATCATGGATGTCAGGTAATGTTTATATTAAATCCACAATGGTAAATGTTTTTCACCTGACTTCCTAACCTTTGCATTATATGAATGAAGAGTTGAATACCATCGGGTATTGGTGAGAGACCTGCTAAACTTACAGAATAGTTATTAAAATATTTCAGACAATTTTATTTACCTACCTCCTTCAGCAATAAAGATTTACAGCTAAATATTGTGTTAGTGATAAACATAGGTATCCTAAAAGAAAAAGTTTTAATATCCATCTCTAATATGGACGTTGAAGGATTTCATAAATGGATATTATGATTCTAAAAGGCGAGGAATATGTCAGATACCGAGTAAATGTGTGTGTGTGTGTTCTTACCCAATTGTTCATACCTAATTGTTTCTGCACAGGAAAGAGTGAAGCTCGTACTGTCCTGTGTTTTGAACCATTTTTATCGTACATGTCTTTAGATTGTGAATAGTTCTGGCACACACTATTTCATTTGGTAGTGCATTCCACTGATCAATTGCTCTGTTTGGGAAAATGAATTTCCTTACGTATTTATCACCTCTCTTTTTGTACATTTTTTTGCACTGTCCTCTTGATATTGCTTCCCCAAAGGTTAAATACTCATTTATGTCCATTTTCTTTCTTCATGTGATTGATTCATATTAACATAATGATGTCTCCTCTTTTCCTTCCGTCCTGTAATATTGGTAGGTTAAATTTTTCGGCTCTTTCGTCATTGCTTAGATCCCTTAAGCTTGGTGCCCCTCTTGTAGCGGCCCTTTGTACCTTTTCAGTCATATATATGTGTTTTAAGAGATGTGGATTCCAGACTACTGATGCTTACTCCAGAGTTGGTCTCATGAATGATTTTATTATCTTCCTCAGCATGTCTTCATTTATATATGTGAATGCCACCCTAATATTAGCAAGAAGTGTACACATGTTCCTTACTTTTTCATTTATATGGTCAGCCGGTCATAGTCTACTATTGATAATCACTCCTAAAACCTTTTCCTTTTCTGATGTGTATAGGGTTGGATTTGCTAACGTACAGTCCTGGTGTGGTCATTTTTCATTTTTGCCAAATTTTATTATATGACATTTGTCCACACTGAATTCCATTTGCCATCTGTTGCTCCATTCATGAAGCTTATTCAGTTCCTCTTGTAGCTCTATGGAAGAGTCTGTGTTTGTAATTTTCCTCTGTATTTTTACATCATCAGCAAACATATTTAGGTAGCTTCCATTTCCAAAGTTGCTGTCTATGACGTTTATATATACTTAAAACATAATTGGTGCCAGCACCAATCCCTGTGAAACTCCACTTGTCACTTCTTTCCACGATGATTAATTTACCCTTGCCGCTGTTCTTATTTCCCTTTTACTGAGAAAATCTTGCATCCAATCGTGCAGTTTCCATAAAAGTCTTTTTCTGTGTGGTGCTCTGTCAAATGCCTTCTTGAAATCTAAATATATGCTGTCTACCCAGCCATTTCTTTTCTGTAGTATTTCTGCGACGCTATCATACTAGCTTAATAGGTTAGTAACACATGATTTTCCCTTTCTAAAACCAAATTGTCTTTATGTTATCATATTGTATTTTTCCCAGTGATTTGTCCAAATTCTTTGTCAGTCCTTCTAAAATCTTGCTTACAGCGTTGATCAGTGATTCTACTCGGTAGTTAAGTGTATTTCCATTTCCTTTCTTGAAAAGGAGAACAATGTTTGCTTTCTTCCAAATATTACGTTGTTTACCTTGTCTTAAAGATTCTCTGAATATTAAATGTAATGGACTGCTTAGCTCTTTTGCACATTCCTGTAATATCCAACACAAAATCTTGTCATGGCCATTAGCTTTTTCTTTGTCTAATTTCCTAATCTCTTCCTGGACCTCTTGTTTCGATATACATATATTTGTTAATATGTGTGGGCATGCTTGTTCGTTTTCATCTCTTGCAAAACTACTTTCTTTAGCAAAAACTGATAGGAAATTTTTGTTTATTTCTTCACAGATATCTTCTTCATTGATACAAATTTTCCCCTCATCTATGATGGACCGTATTTTGTCTTTGACATTTGTTTTGCTTCGTATGCAGCCGTAAAACAACTTTGGCTGATCCGTACCTTTATTTATAATGTCTTCCTCAAACTGCCTTTGAGTTCCTATCCTTATCCTTGTATAATCATATCTTGCATGTTTATAGTTGTTATATGCTCTCCCACTTTTATATCGTCTGCATCTGATCCACAGCAAATCTCTTCTCTCTTTTGCATTTTTACAGTCAATATTAAACAAATTCTTTATCTTTCCTTCCATTTCTTTGTGCTGTGGGACTTAATTTTGGATTCCTGTTTCGTAAAATTCACACAACTTTCTATATATATAATTTATACCTTGTCCTCTTTGGTCCTTTTCACAATCTATATACTTAAATTACTTCTTAAGGTCATGATATTCGTCATTTTTGTAGTTTAGCCCCTCTTTGTAATTCTCATTAACTATATCATATGCTATTCTGAAACTGCAGGCAAATACTGCATGGTTGCCTTTGCCGAATGAGGGGTGATAGATTATATTGTTAGTTTCATTTTCTTGCCTAGTGAATATGAGATCTAACAATAAAGGGTTTGTGGTCCTCTTTTTCTGGCGTTCTCCTTTACATGTTGTGTTAGAAAAAAAAAAAAAACTATGTGATCGAAGAGCTTTTGATCCCAACAACTTCTATAACTTCTTACATCTAGAGTATTCCAGTTTATATTTGTGTTAAATTTGTGTATAATTCTTTCATATTCTTCTTCCATTCTGTATAGTAGGGTTCTTAATCTCGAATTCTCTTTTTTGCCAGGTCTTCATATTCATCTCTGTCCCATGTGTTTGTCTTGAGTGGCATACATAAATTTGCCAAAATTATATTCCCTTCTGATGTACTAATCTCTACTCCAGTAATTATACTTGTGAGGATTTGTCTGTTTTAATCTCTTGGAGTCTTTTCTCTGCTAGTATCATAACTTTTTTTTTTTTTTTCACATTTGTCTCTTTGCCAGTTATTATACTCATCCTAATTAAATGAGTCGTTTGATATCCTTTGAGTTAATTATGTTTCTGTTAGACAATAATATGAGGCTCATTTTCTATGAATTAGGCTTTTATCTCTAATAATTTGGATAACATTCCATCTATGTTTGAGTACATCATCTTAGCCATATTGTTAGCATAATTGACATTGGTTGAGTCTGTTATCTTACTTTTATTTAGTCCCTGCTGTTTATACGCTATTTCCTTGCTTGTAATCCTACTACTTTATAATATAAATAAATAAATATATATATATATATATATATATATATATATATATATATATATATATATATATATATATATATATATATATTACTTCTCATCTGACCTTGCATCATTCTTTTTGCTTCGTCTCTCTTTTCTATAAAGGCCGGTTCACACAAGATAAATCGCGACAATTTGTTTTTGCCGATTTGCGGGGAAAAAATGCCGATGTTGGCATTTTTTCCGGAAAGGTGTTCTCACGTGCGAGGACAGCAGCGGCAGGAAAGCGGCTACAGTGTTTACAAAGATGGACCACCGTACCCGTACTAGATGTGCAGTTCTTGTTACCCGTACTAGGTGTGCAGTTCTTGCTACCCGTACTAGGTGTGCAGTTCTTGTTACCTGTACTAGGTGTGCAGTTCTTGCTCTTGCACTTTTACATACTTCAACTGAGCCCTTGCGGCCGCGATTTAGCTCTCGTGAACAGGCCAACTGTCACTTACCTTTCCCGTGGCTTCAGGGGCCGTATGCATAAATTTTCTTAAGCATAAAATCATGTATAAGATTCTTTTTTTATACCTTTAACTCTTACTTAAATAAGCATACTTTTATACTCATGCTCATTCCAGATACACCCAAACTGGAATGAACATTAATGTGAGAGTAGTAGTAGTACTCCAGCAGTATTGTAAACACACAATATGTTGTGTTCGTCCTCGTTCACAGAGCTCTGCCTTGTTCAGTGCTTCCAATAAAGTCGGCCCGGCCTCTTTCTCCCGATTCCGTAAAAAAAAAGAAAAAAAAAAAAAGAAGAAAAAGAAAAAAGAAAGACATGTTGGTCTCTCCATCCCAGAAAAAAAAAAAAAAAAAAAAAAAGTGGTTGGAATTTCTACTGGGGAGCCAACTCCGGCGAAAAACGGCCGCGATTTTGCTGGTGTGAACCTGCCATTAGTAATCCCCATTCCTCTTGAGTTAGGCGCCTTTTTATCCATACTTCTTTGTATTCCTCTGATTCCTTAAATTTGTCAGCATTTTTAATACCTCTTCTACAGTATTTACACTTTGGAAGGTTATTTTCAGAGGCCTTGACTTGTTTCCCTCATATTTCCCCTATCTCTTATATTCCTCAACATCTTTCTCACAGATTTCCTCTCTTAGTACCCTCAAAATGTTCATTATATTTACCATCTCCTTGTTATATCCGGTAATTCTATTCCCTATTATTTTCTTCCTCACCTTTACCAGTGATGACAGTAGATTTATTAATCCCAGCTGTATCCATTATTTATCAGCCTTGGGGTTTTGTCTTATGTATTTCACTTCTCTTGTCATGTGTTTTGCTTCAGCCTCGTGATTTGTTTTGGCTACTTTTGCCCATGTTTTTTGTACTTCCTCTGTGTAATTTCTCATCGTTTCATTTGCTGAGTTATCTCCTCGTCAATGTCTCTTTGTTCTATCAGATTACATGTATGTCTAATTGTCTTTATTAGTATTGTACTCCTTTAAAGCTTTCTCATGGGTGACTGCTGTATTTCTCATTTAGTTCATTTTCTTCTTCAGAATGTCTACCTCAGCTTGTGGCTCACCTGTTGCTGCATCTTTCTGTTTAATTCCCTTACCAGTTCCTCATTTTTTCCCTTTTGTTGGTACAGTTCCTTATTTCATGCAGTTCCAGTTTGAAAGTTTCCTCCAGTTTATTCACTTTCACTGCTAATTTATTTAATGTATCCATTTCCACCAGGTCTGTGCAATCATCATTTTGTTTCTTACTGTTTCCCTTCCTCCAAAGTAGATGCACTTCTTGAATGTACGCCGTCAGTGTCGCCATTTGGGGGGGGGGGGCAGCGAGGGGTGCTCGCCCCCCTCAAGCTTTCTGTAGGGGTCTCCAAATTAACTACAGTTAATGAAAAAAATATGTTTAAGGTTAACACCGTGAAATAAAAAATAATTTGTGTTTAGCCTCACTACGTTTTGAGTGAAATATATCGTGTGTGTGTGTGTGTGTGTGTGTGTGTGTGTGTGTGTGTGTAATAATCACAGTAATTTACTAGGTATATTAAAGGACGTCAATGTAAATTATTATGTTCCTAGGCCGCTGTTCAGTTAACTTCAGTATCGAGCTGCCTTTTTATTGTATTCTGGCTATCATTAAGAGATTTTATTCACCTTAGGAAGTACATACATGAAGGTAGGAGTCTTAAGAGTTCATTTAGATCAGTGGTTTCCAAAGTGGGCGTTGCTTTACTGGTTGAAGAACTTGAAGCTCTACAGGCATCATCATCCTATACAGTGAAAACACATATATATATATATATATATATATATATATATATATATATATATATATATATATATATATATATATATATATATATATATATATATATATATATATATATATATATAATGTCTTGCTGACATTCCATGGCAGTCTTTCTTCTCTAGCGATCCCAGTTCTACTCCGTCCCACATTTGCGACTTAATACTAGCTGGTATGGATTTATTCATACCCAGTCAACAGTTCACTAAAAGATCGAAATCTCCAAAATGGCTTGATGGCAACTGTGCCAGAGCAACAACCCAAAAGTCATTAGCATATAACTCTTACTTAAAATAAAAAAACATCTGAATCACTCTTTCAATTTAAAATTCTTAGAAATCATGCAAAAGCTGTAATAAATCTAGCTAAATCAAACTTTCTTCAAAAGAAAGCATCAAAACTACTAAACAACCCTAATGACAATAGAATATTCTGGTCAGCTCTTAATTCTTTCAATAGTAACCCGCTAAAATCTTCAGATGGCAGCAATACAAATAACCCGCGTCGGAAAGCAGATATTTTTGCCAGTACATTTGCCAGAAATTCTACCATAGAGGATATCAGCCAGAAAGTCCTAGTACTAGAACTTGACTCTCCCGAAATTGTTCCACTTAAAGTACAGACAAGATACGCATACACAATACATCCTAGACAATTTACCTACCAACAAAGCTCCAGGCCCAGATGGAATTCCGCCAGTTGTTTTGAGAAAGTGTTCCCCTGAACTTGCCTCCTTTCTAGCTAAATTGTTCAGACTATGCATACGTACTTCTTCATTCCCAAATTCATGGAAAGAAGCCATTATCCACCCAATTCCGAAGAAAGGAAGTTCCTTTGACCCCTCTGATTACAGATCACTAGCCTTCACATCTTCTCTTGATAAGTTATTTGAAACTTTAATTAATAAGCACATAGTTAAACATCTTGATTCCAACAACTTAACTAGTGATAGACAATATGGTTCTCGCCACTAAAGATCCACCATTGATATACTCAATCTCCTAACCCATACCATCCATCAATCATCTTACCTACATTGAGAAACTCATGCAGTTGCCCTTGATATTTCTAAAGTTTTTGACAGAGTATGGCACCGTTCCCTGCTGTCCAAACTCCCTTGCTATGGACTAACCTCTTTTGTTCCTTTGATTTTCTCATATCTCAGTGACAGGAAAATAAGAGTAAAAGTAGATGATGTATATTCCAATTTCCACTCAATTAACGCCAGCGTGCCGCAGGGATCAGTTCTAGCGCCAACCCTGTTCCTGGTTTATATTAATGATCTCTTGTCTTGCACTCACAATCCTATTCACTCATATGCAGATGACTTAACACTACAAAGTTCATTCACACTCATACACTCATTTACAAAGTCTAACATCTCTATCTCTCAATTCTGTAAAGCCTCTCCATAAATCAAGACCTATCTACGATCAGTGAGTGGGGACAAAACAACCTTGTCTCATTTAATGCTAGTAAAACTAAATATATACAATTAACTAATTGACAGATATTGCCAGATTCGTATATTACCTTCAGTGTTACTAATATTTCCATCTCCAAAAGAATTAAAATTCTCGGTGTTTCACTTAACAATGCCCTCAGCTGGACCTCTCATGTTAGATCACTTGCTAAAACCGCCTCAAAGAAACTTGGATTATTGTACAGAGTCTGTAACTTCTTCACTGACGAGCAGTTAGCTATAATTTATAAGAGTTATGTGTGCTCTCAGCTTGAATATTGCTTATCCTTGTGGAATGGATGTGGACAGATTGCATTAAAACAACTAGACAAAATTCAGAACACAGCTGTTAGAATTATTGACAACCCTGCCATTACAAATAAACTACGTCCCCTACAAGTAAGAAGGAATGTTGCCTCCCTTGCATTATTTTGCAGATATTTTTACGGCAAATGCTCAGACGAAGTTGCGTCCATGGTGCCACCACTCTATGCCTTCCCTCGTGCTACATGGGCATCTGTTAGTGGTCATGGCCTTTATGTCACTCTGCCATAATCAAGAACTTCTGCCTATCAGAATTCTTTCATTCACTGAACTGCATCTCTCTGGAACTCGCTTTCCCAGAGTTGTTTCCCTCCAAACTTCAACCTGCAGCTGTTCAAGTCTAATGTTACACATATTTTACGAACAGATGACACCAGTAATCTTGTGTATGGATTTTTTTTTTTATTAATTTGTTTTGCCTTCCTCGGTTCTGTTATTTAATATATATATATATATATATATATATATATATATATATATATATATATATATATATATATATATATATATATATATATATATATATTCACCCAGTAAAGCAACTAGCAATACTGACTTAGCCACTACATCAGCCCCTAGTCAAGATTCAGATTTTATTTCTGTTGATGGAGCAGAAGTCACATTAGCACATACTGTTGCAATGAGCCAAGATCAAATAGATACAAAAGACAGTCCATCCACATCACAAACTCCAGCGACTCAAGCAGTTGATATATCTAAGTCTCCCTATGATAAACCCAGTCAAGCAAAATTACCAAGCTACCCAAGCAATCAGAATAATAGGAAATTTAGAAGTCCCTATTTTGATATATTTCCTTGGTTAGAATACTCGGTCTCACAAGATGCGTGTTACTGCGCTCCATGTAGGCATTTTGCTGGAGCATCTGTTCGTAAGGAGCAAGGATTAGGTAGGACACCGCTTATTGATGCTGAAACAAGGAAATGGAAAGATACCAGTACCCTTCTCAAACAATATCAGGCAAGTGAAGGACACATTAATAGTATGATCGCTTGGTCTAAGGTCAAGGATAATCAGTCAGGATCCACTCAGTCTGTAGCATCTTCTCTATCTTCAGCTAGGCTACAAGAAACTGAGGACAACAGGGAACATGTAAAGTTACTTTTAAAAGTCAATGCATTACTGGGAAGGCAAAACCTGTCTTTTCGTGGACATAATGAGGGTGGTGATGCATTAAATTCAGGAAATTTTGTAGAAATTCTTCACCTACTTGCTGACTCAAATCCCTCCCTAAAACAAAAGTTAGATCGACCAGAATGAGTCGATATCAGTTGCTGGAAGACATATCAAGGGCACAACTTGTGCTGAAGCACAAGAAGCCAAGTACTTTTCAGTTATGGTTGAGGAAAAGAAAGACTGTCAAAAAAGGAATGGATGGCTATTCTTGTGTACTTTAGTGAGGATATTGTGAAGGAACGTCTCATTGGAACCTATCACATGGAAAAGGTTGATGCTGCAAGTTTAGCTGATTTTATATATAAGGAGATAGAACAATCTGGTTTATTTTGGTATAAGTGTGTGGCTCAGTGTTATGATGGTGCTACTGTAATGAGTGGATGCTTTAGCGGGATTCAAGCAAGACTACGGGATAAAATTCCCCAAGCAGTATACATACATTGCCATGAACACAGGCTGAGTTTAGTACTGGGCGACTGCATAAAGAATACCTGTGGCCTCCCTTCATCTTTTTCAATTATTAACACACTTTACACATTTATTAAACAGTAACATAGGGAACCAACTTTTCACAGAGACATAGAAAGCAGAAGATCTTCAGTTTTGACACTAGAAATACCTACTATAACTAGATAGGTCAATATCAAAGGTTAAGCTTCGCTATGGAAGTTTGCTATCAGTGCTTCATACAGTCTCAGAGGGTTCTGATTCTGAAGCTGCGGAATAAGCAAATGGACTGTACAAAAAGTTGGTCTTTCAGGTTCGTAATGGATCGACATAATACTGAACAAGTCTTTAGAGTTACCAATAGTTTGTCAGATCAGCTTCAAGCAGAGGAAGCCTTACTATCTGAAGCTGGCTCTCTCATACAGTCAACTATTAAGGAATTGCAGGTCTTGAGAAAGGACAAGGCTTTCTCTGATATTTTTGACAAAGCTGAAGATCATGTTTCAACATATGAGGCAGATACCAACTTGGAAAATTCAAATCAGTTAAGGAGACCTAAGCCTAAAAGAATTCAGAAGGTATCATCAGGACTAAAGAGCTTCTTAAATGATTCAGCTCTAGGGAGAAATGAGGTGAATATTTCTATTGCTCCAAAGACTGAAATCAAAAGAACCTATTTTGATAGACAGATTTCTCTCAGAGCTTGATATTCGCTTCACACATAACATGCCCCTGACAGAAGCAAACAATGCACTTGATTACAGTTCCAGAGACTTTCTAGAATATGAGAAGCTTTCTATTATAGCACAGTCTTACAGGGATATATACATAGATGAAATAATTCTAGTTTCCCAAATATCTGTTGCAAAAAGACATTTTCTAAGTGAGAGTGACAAACCAAAGAATTTGTTTTAATTGTTTGAACTCAGACCATTAGATTGTGCGTATTCAGAAATAGTGAAAATTATCAAAATTTTTATCATCCTTCCAGTAACTACTGCAGGCAATGAACGACTTTTTTCAGAACTTAGCTTAGGCAAGACATAACTAAGAACCTCAATGAGAATTGATTGCTTAAGTGACTTGCTGCTTATGGCCTTAGAAAAGGAACTTGTTAAAAATCTTAACTTTAACACCCTGGTTGATAACTTTGCAAAGCAAGGATCACGGAGATATCCACTGTTGCAGTAGTTTATTCATTTTTCAATGCAATAAATATACGTAGTTTACTTTTCAATTTCCTCGAATGAATTCTGAAATTAATATACTCTTCTTACGTGAGCCTCTTCCAAATTTCAAACCATTATTTTATTTTTCCCTCCTCTTAGTGTAGAGCTTACTTTTTCACATTACACTGTATGGTTCATGGTATTTTGGGGACTAGTAAGCTAAAAGCTTTCCATGCTTAATTCAGTTACGGGTTTACATCTTTTCATTCTCAATTTTTTAGTAATTATTTTTTCATTAGGCTGTAAGAATGAAGTCAGTTAAAGCTTTCACCAGTACAAATAATTTAATCGCTGCTTGGTCTATTATCCAAGGTCATTAGCATATAATGCAGTGATATGTACTTTACCATGCACTTTAAATTACATATTCAACTTCACACAGAAATACTACCAATGCCAGTATATCCATTAGTCTTTCGGGAAGTAATTGGTTTAACAAATAATTATATAAAGTATATATAATTGTTTACTGCTTTAATTTTCTAAATACAGCTTTGCATGTGGCTTCAAAATGCTCGCTCGCCACTTCACCCATGTGAGGAGGTGGGAGTAGGGGGGCCTCCTATATAGCCTATGCCCGCCCCCCCCTGGAAAATTGAAATGACGCCCCTGTACGCCGTCTTACAGAAAGGTTCTTTCTACTTACAGTACAGTTTAGCATCTCCGTTGTGTTAGTGTTGGAATTTACCCGCCGCCCGTCTGTTGTGATGCTCGGCGCCTGTCTGTCAGCTAACACGGCAAATTCCTTAGGGCTCAGACTATTTGATATACTTTCTTTGGACTTCACTTCTTCGCTTTTAATTTCTGTGTAATATTAAATCATCTATACTTTAGCTTAGTACTGAGCTTGACTCATTATTTAGACTCAGGTATTTTGATGCAGCTGAGCAGAGCACAGTGACACGTCTGCCCTCTCCCACGTTCCACGTGTGTGTGTGTGTGTGTGTGTGTGTGTGTGTGTGTGTGTGTGTCTTAACATTGCATTGTATTGCCTTCATCAGACTCAGACCAAGGTGTGACGATGATACAGCAGGCAGTGAGCACCTTAATAGCCACAGAGCAGTGTTCCCGCGCTTCCGTCCTCCTCCTGACCGACGGATCGCCAGGTTCAGCACTCCTATGGCAGGTCAGGTCATAAACCACACTCACAGGATTTGACACAGCATATTAAGAGAACGACTTTTCTGCCATAAACTTTACACTGTAGTCAGCTGTACAGGGGCGGATTCAACACTCAGTAAAAGGGAGGCCCAGATTTCATGCAAGAAGATACTGGAAACTTGCCCTGGTTATCAATGTCCACGATTCCGTTGATTATTGTTATCATTCTAACAGCTGTGTGTCATAACAAAAAACAACTTATCTTCTGGCAGCCTGGGAAAATTATAGAAAGGGCTCCCAGAATCACACTCTAGATCCGTCATCTCTTATAACATGAAGATTCGTCCCTACTATATACTCTATCTCCTCTAACTTTACCTAATCTTGAATGCTTTGCAGTAACAAGAGGTTAACACTAGAATATGTTGTTAGGAAGGACTTCTATGGAAAGGATACAGAACTGTAGCAATATCTTCTGCCGCTGATGCAAGTGATTATAACTGCAATAGGGAAAAAATCTGGGTAGAGTGTAGGTGAAAAAACTTTACCTATCTATCCTGTCTCAGGACAGGGGGAAGCAAGGAGGCTAAGTTTGTTTTTTAACAAAATGCCTGAACAAACATGTTAAGGAAACTGAAGAAGCAAAGCAAATGACGGAAGACAAAGATGGATGAATGAAAGATGCATACAGTAGACATGTGTACAGTTCATGACAAGGGCTGAATCTCCTTTTAAAATTTGGAGTTGAGGAAATGGTTTTGATGTCACATTCCCGACCATCACATTCTGTTCATCACACATCGACTGATGTCCATTGCACTTGTGTCCATAACACCTCTAACCGTCACACTTCTGTCCATAAAACTTCTGACCATCACACTAATGTCCATAACACTTCTAACCGTCACACTTCAATTTCTGTTCGTAACACTTCTAGACACACTGCTATTTCTGTCCATAACACTTCTAGCCATCACATTTCTTTCCAGAGCACTTCTAACCGTTACACTTGCACTTTTGTCCATCACACTTCTGCGTCCATTCATTATATGGCTACTTCTACAGTATTCATCACAGTTTTGTTTGTCTATCCACAAAACACTTTTTTCCGTCATGCACATTTCTCTCCATCACACTTCATTTTCTGTCCACCACAGATCTGTTCATACTTCTCCTTCTGTCCACTACACTTCTATTCATCGTACTTCTTTTTCCGTCCACAACACTTCTACGAACCACACTTCTGTCCATATGACTTTTCTACACCATATGTACATCCACCACACTTCTGTCCATCACGCTTTCCTCCGCCATATGTATGTCCACCACACTTCTGTTCACCTTACCTGCGTCCATCCTATTACTGTCCAATAACCTTTTTTCACATCTCTCCACTGCACCTGCACTCATGCTATCACCGTCCACTATACTTTTCTCCATCACACTACTGTCCACCCCATTTCTACTCTTGTTTACCACACATCTCTACACAACACTTCTCCATCCATCCACAAGACTTTAGTTGGAAGAAGCGTCCCGTAGAGCAATGCCGGTGTGTGTGTGTGTGTGTGTGTGTGTATAAGACATGCCAGGGACTGCTTGTTAGTTTCATTTCAGGATGTGACCGCCGTATCAGTGCCTTGGGGAGTTGGTGTGTACGAGTTGCCTCACGGACTGGACACAAACATCACGCATGGGTTTCTTTCCCAAACACTAGCCCATGCACGGCAGGTAAAAACTCTTTTACTGATCTAACAGATACATATATGACAAATCAAAAGCAGAGTAAATAATCTATTCACCTGATGTTCATAGTTCATACATGTGGCACTATATGGCGCCATAAACCCTCACACCACAACAAATGGGCACTAATTCTGGAACCTATCCTAGCCTTCTCATGGTTGTATCATCTCATAATTTATTACACCTAATGCCAGACGATATTATTCAGCTGAGACTGGGTAATGGGAGCTGGGGAATAACAAAATATGCTTTGTTAACCCGAGACATCCTGTCGACGTATGGGTACATTGCAACATTTTGCATTTGCCAGTCCCATCGATTTACTGGTACATTTTGCAATTGCAAGGTCCCTACTTTGCACAATTTTCAATTTTCGTGCATGATTTTTTATACGTATACACTGGACACCTTCCTCTATTCCTCTACAAGATGCCAAGCAGGGACAATGCCTTACACCGCATAACCTCCCCCCCCCCCCGCACGCCATTGTCTCGGCAATTCACCTGTTACCAGCGACCTGGCCAATAAAGACATTCAGGGCCAGAGTGATTCCCCAATCAATGACAATGTGGAGGACAAAGTTTACATAGCATTAGAGGAAGAAACAGTCAGGAATGATGATCAGGTAATGTGGCAAAAGAAGGTCAGGAATGGTGATGAGTTAGTGAGTGAAACAATGCTTATAATGCCTATATTACTGTTTGAAAACCAATATACTCTCGTACTATATATAAATTCGTACCAAATAAATAAATACCCTTTAGGAGTGGTGTGGAATAGTTATCCTCCCATAGAACTCGTTTTCTTTGCAGCCAGCCTGATAGAAAACCCTGTAAGGTAAGGAGGTACTCCTACCTGTATCGAGTATTTTAAACCTCAGGTGAGCATTTTCTCTATGAGTTTTCGATGTTTCTCACCAACAGCGGAGGTTTTAGCCAAAAAAAAAAAATAAATAAAAAATGGTCGGGACTGGGGGGTGTCGGAGGTGCGAAAGTGGTCGGGAAGTGACGGATTATAGGGTGAAAGTAACAAATAATGCAATCGTGTTGCTGGATCTGGGAATGTATTTTCAATCTCCGTCTATGCAGCATAAAATGTGAAAAGAGTTTTAATGATTCTCAAGCTTTCCGGCTAATTTTCTGCAACGGTTGGGATTAACCCACCACGTCCGATCAACATATGGGTACGTCACCACGTTTTTTTTACGCTGACGCCCAACGACGTACAGGTACGTTTTGCAGTTGTAAGGTCTGTTATTTACACTTTTCAACTTTCACGCATGATTCTTAATAGGCCTAGGTGGGAGACCTTCCTCTACCCACCGCCAGGTGGCAACACTGCATAACCCCGCATGGCCCTCCCCCCTCCCACATGCCATTGTCTCAGAAACTCACCTGTTAACAGTGACCTGGCCAGTAGGAACATGTCGTGCCACAGTACAAAATTCAGTGACGACATGTAGGACAAAGATTACTTGGTGCCAGAGGAAGAAGCGAGCAGAAGTGATGAGGAGGGAACTTCGCCAAGGGAGGTGCAGTATGTTGATATGTTCAGTGTGTGAAACAATGCTTATATAGCCTATATTATTGTGTGAAAACCAATATATTCTTGTACTACATATAAATCTGTACCAAATGAACAAATATCTACCAATTCTGAGGTGTTTGCAATAGTTACCGCTACCATAGAAAATGGGACAGCTGCAGCATGGCTTCAGAGAATATGGAACCAGGTGTGGGGAAGGACACCTGTACAGTGCACTTCTAAGCTCTGGTCAACACTTTTTTTTTGTGATTTACCATTGTTTCTCATGAAAAATAGAGGTTTGAGCAAAAAAAGAAAAAAAAATCGGTGGGGATTGGGGGGTCATTGATGAAAAATCGGTCAGGATGAGGAGGTTTAAAGCAGTGCCCATGTTAGTATAATATGTCTTAGATATCTATCTCTCTTCTATCTACCTATCTGTCTATCTATCTTCATTGTGTGTGTGTGTGTACCATATGTATGTGCCATATATATATATATATATATATATATATATATATATATATATATATATATATATATATTCCATCCATCATCCAATCCTACATTGCCCCATGAGGAGCGTAGGAGCCCGGGGCTAGGCAGTTGGTCTCAACATTTAAGATGAGAACGACCAGCCTCACTCATCCCTGAGTGGCATTACATGAGCAATCAATCCCAACCATCCCTTGGATATAAACATTCACCGACTCAATCCGACTTGAGCGCAATAATTACCCACTAAACCACCAGGTGCCAATATTTGGCTATATGGTTACCAACCAGCATAGTAAATGGTTTCCTGGTGTATAGGAAACCATTTGGCTTGTCACTCAGTGTAAAGAATGAAGGAAAGAAAGACAGAAGAGGATGGAAGGAAAGAAAGATGGAAGAGAGGAAAGGGCAGACAACCGAGAGCAGCACTACATTGAGTGAGTGGATGTGAGCGCACCCACCTACCACCACCAAAATATATATATATATATATATATATATATATATATATATATATATATATATATATATATGAGCCTCTGTGGTACAGAGGTATAATTTGCGTTTTCATACACTGCAGAACGAGCTTTCGCTTCCCGCTGGGTAATAAAATTTGGGAGCATTCTTCTGGTCACGTACTGCTTGGCGGACATAGGGGGTGCTGTGGTTGAACCAGTGCCGCATACAATGGAGTATGCTTGCACCGAGTCGGCTTGCACGGGCCGATTACACTTGGTTCACAGACTACATACACATCCAAAGCCACTCCAACACTACAATTACACATACAAGAACTTCTCACCCTACATACAATCTCTACCAGACAGCCTAAGCCACTTGGTAAAGATACATTGGCTGTATCGTCCCCACTTCAGTCAGGATAGGCCGGTCTTGCAGTGGATACTCAAACGGCTGATGAGATGAGATATATATATATATATATATATATATATATATATATATATATATATATATAGAGAGAGAGAGAGAGAGAGAGAGAGAGAGAGAGAGAGATATTGCATGTGTATGTACTGTATGTATGTAGCATACATACTGTATATAAAGTACATATATATTGTGGGAAAGATTTTCCACCAGAGCAATTGTGCACTTTACTTTTTAAAATAGTCATCCCTAGTTAAAAATCAGAGGATAACCTGGAGATCATTAATATCTATTCAAGAGGATTTATAACCCAGAGATTATGATCTCTTTAATTCGGAAGGGGGGATAGAATACTTCCCCAGTATTCCCTGCTTGTCGTAAGAGGCGACTAAAAGGGACACTTTTATCTACATTCTCTTTGCTCTCTTTCTTTCCCTTGTACTTTGTCTGTCCAAACCCTCTGCATTTTACTTTCATTTAGTTAATTTCCTCTCTCCACTGTCTGGTTCCTGCGAGTCACTGGCATTGGCTCCAGGGTAAAATATTTTTCTGCCTAGGAAATCTTGATGAACTCTGGTGACGAAGCAATGGTCCTCAGTTCCGTGCAGCCCTTAAGTGGGCAGGGGGTGCTAAGAATCCCACGGTGTAAAAATTAGGTTTATACATCCAAAAAGAACCTTAAGAATGGGAAACTGGAATGTTCGAACTCTCAATCAGGCTGGTAAAATGGAAGAACTTATTTCAGTGTTCAAGGAATACAAAACGGATATTTGTGCTCTTACAGAAAAGAGATTGCTTGGAGCTGATAAAATGAATTTGGAAGATGGTATTACTATGTTGGTTTCTGGTAACAGTGATGGAAATCATTACCAAGGAGTAGGCTTACTCCTGAGTAGAGATGCTTGTAAGGCAGTATGTGAGTTTGAACCAATTAATGAGTGCTTGCTTTATGCTCGTTTAAAATCTGACCATGGTAATATCAGTATGGTTGTAGGGTACGCTCCGACAAATGAGGCTGCTGATGAAATGAAGGATGACTTTTACGAGAAGCTGCAGGATGTAGTGAATAGAGTGGCAAGACATGATGTGTTAATTTGCATTGGTGATTTTAATGCGATTGTTGGCAGTAGAAGGGATGGCTTTGAAGATTGTATGGGTAAGGAAGGTGTTGGTATAAGGAACGAAAATGGGGTGCGACTTGGAGGCTTTTGTTTGGCAAATGACCTTATAATTGGTGGAACTATCTTTGAGCATAAAAAAAAATACATAAGACTACCTGGATTTCACCATGTGGTAAATATTGTAACCAGATTGACCACATTGCAATTAGCAGAAGGCATAGGAGTTATTTGCAAGATGTTTGCGTAAGGAGGGGGGCAGATATATGTAGTGATCATCAACTTGTTGTGTCAAGGATTAAAATAAAACTTAAGAGAAACGTTAATGGTAATTGTACAGGAGGTAATAATTATGATTTGGATGAGCTGAGAAGTGATGAGAGCACTAGGGAAAAGTTTCGGTGGGAATGTAGAAACAGGTTTCTAGTCCTGCAGACTTTGATGGAATCTGAAGACAATGATATTAATCAAATGTGGAGAGAGGCGAAAGAGGTTTTGCATGACAGTGCTAAGGTTACTATTAAGAAAAAGGGAAAAGCGAGAAGGTAAAAGTGGATGTCAGATGAAACATGGAATGCAATTCAGAAAAGGAAAGAGGCTAAGATAAGAAGTGAAGAACAACATGTTGATGGCCAGGTAGTTGAAGTACTTAGAGCAAAGTACTGGAGTTTACATTCTGAAGTAAAAAGACTCGCTAGACGTGATAAGAGGAGACTATATGATGAAAAGGCGACAGAGACAGAAATTAAATTAAGTAAAAATGACGGTCAGAGCACAAGAGCTATCAGGCCATAAAGGAGTTAACTGAGACTGAAAAGAGAAGGAAGGAAATACCTGTTCGAGATAGAAATGGTAATTTGATGACTAAAGATTTGGATATAAAAGGAAGGTGGGAAGAGCATTTTGAATCTGTTCTAAATAGACCAATCCCAGCTGAAAAGGACATTTTGCCAGCCGAGAGAGATTTGCAGATAGAAACAGGGGATATAACTTTGGAAGAGGTAGCAAAATCTATAAAGGAGTTAAAGAATTTTAAGGCCCCAGGAGAGGATGGAATATTCCCTGAAATGCTTAAGGTGGAAAATGACGAGTTGATGAATGCGCTTTTGAAACTTTTTAATGTGGCTTGGGATGATGGTGGAATTCCAGAGGAGTGGAAAAATGGAGTGATTATAAAAATACCAAAAAAGGGAGATTTAAGTGTGTGTGTGGCAATTGGAGGGGGATAACTTTGACACCTGTAGTTGCAAAAGTCTTTTCCAAAATCTTGTTGAACAGAATAGAGCCAGTAATTGATAACATTTTAAGAGACGAATAAGCGGGATTTAGAAAGGGTCGAGGTTGTAATGATCAGATTTTTATTGTAAGGCATCTAATGCAACAAGCTAATGAGATGAAAATGCCACTTAGTATGTGTTTTGTGGATTTTGAAAAGGCGTTTGATAGTGTTTCACGTGGAGCTATGATGAAAATTATGAGATTCTATGGTATACCAGAAAAGTTTGTAAATATTATTAGAAGCCTGCATGAAGGTACTTTTTGTAAGGTAATGGTGGGTGGTTCTTTGAGTGATCCATTTCAAGTTAGGTCAGGAGTGATTCAAGGAGGAGTTCTTTCGCCATTGTTGTTTGTTTTGGTTATGGATTATGTTATGATAAAGGTTGTAAGGAGAACAGGTGCAGGAATTAACTGGAAAGAAAATAAGAAGCTGATGGATTTGGACTATGCTGATGATACTGTACTGATTACGAGATGCAGAGGGTGCTTGATTGGCTGGTGGAGGAAGGAGAAAAAGTGGGATTGGTAGTAAATTGTGGAAAGACCGAAATTATTAATATGAATGTGGAGAACCAAATCGATCGTGTAATTGGGAATAAAGTGGTGAAGAATGTAGAAAACTTTAAATATCTGGGAACGATTGTATCATCTAATGGATCATTAAACAATCAAATTGAGGAGAGGATTAGACAGGCTTGGCGAGCTGTTGGAATGTTGAAATCTGTTTGGAATAATAATATGCTTTCGGTACATACTAAAGTGAAAATTTACAAGTCTATGGTTAGACCAGTTTTAATTTACGGGCATGAGTCATGGTACAGTACAATTGCAACAGATCAGAAAGCATTAGAATTTGAGAATAAAATACTGAGAAGGATTCTTGGGGTAAAGTGGCAAGACAGAGTTACAAATGCAATAGTAAGGGATATTACGAGATTGGAACCAGTTAATGAATATGTGAGACTGTCTCGCTGGAAGTGGCTGGGGCACATATACAGAAAAGAAGGTAGTTTAATACAGGATGTGCCAGAGTGGACTGCTAGAGGAAGAAGAGGTAGAGGTAGGCCGAGGGAAACCTGGTTGAGGACAATGAAAAAAGAAGCAGGAGAGGAGTGTTGGTTGGACCTGAAGGCGTTGGCAAGAGACAAATATTGGTGGAGAGAGTTCATTGAGGCCCTATGCATCCCGTGGGGTGCTACAGGAAATGATTGATTAATAAATTAAATGCTACTGTGTTTAACCTTTGTGGACAACTATATTGTAAATACATGTAATTACTTTGGAAAGTTCCATTGACCTAAACTGCCTCTGTGTGGTAGATGACGTGTCCTGAGGATGAAAAGCCCTACCATGAAAAATAGATGTGGGTTTAGCATATTTGCATAGATAAAGGGAATATTTGGCTTGGCTTTAGTTTAATTCAAACTAAGATTAATTTTAGTTAGATTCGCCTTGTATATATCATGATGTAATCTAACCTGTATTTAGTGTTGTAATTAATCAAGAGTTGGCACCTCTACAATTCTATGAGGAATCAGGGCTTGCCATGTTAGTCACTCTGCTCCTAGATCTGGTTCAAGTAGCATGCTGTAGATACGCACCTTAAGGACGCTTGGAAGCCCAAGCAACAGACCGAAAATATCAGGCTCATCGTCATCTGTTGCCCGACTCCTTCTAGCCAAGTAACCTTTTCGATTTAGCCAAATCAATGGTGAATTAGCTAGGACATAGGGTAATAATAACTAGGTTAGTTGGAGTATCAGTTATCGTATACCTAAATCTCCTAACAGACTTATGTGAATTTACTTAAAGTCTTGCTAGACTAACACTCGCCAGACAAGGGAGTGAGTAAATAAATTTCTGACATTTTTTGGTGCCCTACGAGTGAGGACCCACGACTTGTATATAAGAAGTCTTACATATTTTTTGGTGCCCCGAGTGAGGAGTCACGATTTGTATATCAGAATTTCTTACATATATTTTGGTGCCCCGAGTGAGGAAAACCGATGTGTGTCGGAGCACTGAGTGTTTTTAAAGCCGTGTTTTTGTCGTCCAAGCTGGAGCTTGGGATTCGACGCGCATCTTGGGGCGCTTGGTTTCTGTCCGCAAAAACAGTCCAGGATATGTAGAACCGAAAAATTACGTGCCAATCGCAAAGTAAACAGAGGGATTCGTCGAAGAAGATCTGAAGAATATGTAACTTACATGTAGCCGTTATTTGTACTGAACTGGCTCTATATATCATTGATATTAGCCACCTGAATCCTAATTTTCCTTGTGTAGTGCTAATTTCATGATATTTATCATTTATGTGTCTTTTCTGTCCAATCTCACTCTCCCCAAGCTGCACCAAGACTGCTCCCGACCACGCTTGGGTGAGATAAGAAGACAGTCTTGGTTTCGAAGACAAACACTTGGTCCAGCTTCGTATCACTTTGGCCGACAAAAACGGGGCAGCTTGGTTTCACCGAAGATGGCTTCGAATTCGATCAGTCAGCTTGGACGACAAAAACGCGGCTTATGGTTGCGTTCATTGGGCATAGCCTACTGCCACATTCTGTGGAAGTAGATAACGTGGAAATAAGTATATACCGAGCTCCAGGTGGAAGGGCAAGTTCCCTTTCTGATGATGTGAGGCTAAATGCCGTATTAGATTGGGAGCATAACCGCACTATCCTTTTCCTGAAAGGAATTGATATTCATGAAGATGTGGAAGTTAATGAAATTGTGGAAAACATTCTAGCCGTGGTAGGAGCCATAGAAGGTTCATGTAAATCCTGGGTAGCCATAACCCCAATCCCTACACTCCTCGTAATTAGCTCTAAGCCTTGGAAATATGGGTATTTGGAGACTGAGTGTGGGGATAAGATATAACCGTAGAGGTTTAACAACCCAGGGAGATAGGGTTACTACCATAACCCTAAACCCTACACTCTTCAAAATTTAAAATAATTTATTACTGAACTTGGGTAAATTTGTGGTTGAAATTAATGGTTAATTTATTAAATTAGAAATTAGTCAACGTGTATGTTTCCTTGTTACAGAGATCCTCTAGTAGTAAGGCAGGATGGGTAATGAGAGCCATAAATGACTGTAAACAATCGTTAGATGAAACACCTTTGTCCAGGGAGAAATTAAAGTCTCCTGAATATACTGAAAGACTGATGGACTAAGTATGAAGAAGGTTATGTAAAATTAGAAGCAGCCATAGTAAAAGCGGATGATAGAGATCTCTTAGAGTCGAAGAGTACTAAATTTGCAGGTAAATTAGAAGAATATTTAACCGCAGTGAAGTTACTAGTCAAAATTGGTCGAGACTGCCGCGAAAATACAAGTTGTGGAACAGCGGAGTAAAGCTATACTACGACAAATAAAGCTTCCGGAGTTTGATGGGGAGCAAAATTGGAAATCCTTTTGGGATCAGTTCATATACTTAGTTCATGATAGAACAGATTTCCCTAATCCAAGTAAACTTTCATATCTGTTAGGACAGATCAAGGGGACGCCTTGCAAGCTGATAAATGAATTACCCATGGAAGAAAACAATTATGAGGTGGCACTGACTATCCTTAGACAGAATTACGAAGACAGGGAGCAGGTCATCACCCAATTAATGAAGGCTTTAATTGAATTACCCACACCTAAACATGATTTAGATTCCTTGCAAAATTTTAGAACTGCAATGAGTTGTAATTTAAAGGCTTTAGGTACTTACGAAGATATTAAGGCAGTAGATTGGGTGCTTTCTAGAATTGTGTTCTTAAAGCTTCTACCAAAAACCAAGGATGCTTTGTATGGTAGGTACCAAAAGGATAATTTCTCCTGTGAGGAGATTGAAGAAGGCTTAATGCAACTCTGTAAACATTTGCATGGAACAGTAAAGCCTGCTGAGATTACATTGTTATGTCCTGTACATACGTAGAATTAATTGATCTTTATCATGGTTCTTACAGGAAATCGGTACGTCCAATAGTTCTAGTAAATGGACGACAAACGTAGAATACTCCTCCTCGCCCGCAAGCGAGATAAAAACAATCTCTTTCCCTGCCTCACCCACACCTACATATTTTCGCTCGTTTGGTTTTATTATTTTCTTTTTTTAATCAAAGCATACACATAAAATATCATAAGCTTTTTTGATAGTGCTATCATAAACTTGACCACTAGTCATTTTGCCAGGTATTGATACTAAATCTGAACTTTCATCTATCTCATACGTGTATATGTAAAAAACAATACTTATTTGTGTAAAAAATATAGAAATATAGAAATAGGTAAATATACAGATCAACATAATATGGATAACTCACTTCCTCCAGATGCTGGCAGGACATTGAAGGGTTTGAAGATGAGAAGTTATGTAGTGTGTGTGTGTGTGTGTGTGTGTCCTGTGTGTGTGTGTGTGTGTGTGTGTGTGTGTGTGTGTGTGTGTGTGTGTGTGTGTGTGTGTGGCATTTTTGTTGTTGGCTACATTTGCCTAACACATGCGATGCACACAATAGATTTCTCCACGAACATTCGCTGCACGACATACGTATATATACATGACTGTGTGACGTATTTCTTGTCTCTGATCCTTGAGCTAGATTTTCGCGAAGTCAGTCAGTACACGCAAAATTTCTTGGTGAACACTCACTACGCTATTTTATACGTATGTTTCACAGTAAACTATACACAATATAGCACTGTCTGAGATTGGTACAATACCTTTTCACTAAAGTCTGTGATTGTGTGGCATATTTGTTGTGTCTGATACTTGTGCTAGGTTTGCGCTAAGTCAGTCAATGCACGCAATATTTCTCGATGAACACTCGCTACCCTATTTTATATGTATATTTCACACTAAACCAAATGGAATATAAAACACTGTCACATGATTCCATCCCAAGCTCCCCTACTATTCCCTTCCTGACCTTATGGCATACGAGACCACCTATTCCCGTAGCAGCTATGGCATATATCTATGGCGTACATAATGCCTGCTATGGTAGGACAGTTATTTCACTAATCGAGGCACTATATGTTTCACAAATATAAGTATTGGCTTCACTATAATGGTAAAACACTCACATCATTTATGGGCAGGGTGAAGCAGAGTGGAAACCCTTCTATAACAAACCACGCTTCTGCCTCAAGGCTTAACGGCTGATAACAGGCCCCAGTGCTTTACAAACAATTTATCTATGTTCCATAGACACAATCACTTCACATTATAGTAAAAAACATTGTACAGTCACAATATTTCAATAATGGCTTCTGCCTCGAGTGGGAGGGGGAAAATGGTGGATGACTGACAGCAGCACTACTCTTCAGCCCAGCTGGTCGTGAGGTACTGAGTTTTTCTTGCTGTCCATTGTCTCATCAGAACAGTCACAGTGTTGCCAAGTATTACCTTAGAAGAGAGACGGACCCTCTTGAATGCACCAAAATTTTTATGCAAATCAGCCAAAAACTTTCCTTTTGACAACCTTTTTTCTGCTTAGGAACGCAATTCGTGTCTATGTGCTTTTGTGTGCCAAACAACAAGGAACCCATTCCACGTCTACGTGCCTTGCACGGCTAATTGGCTGAGGAAATAAACGCTATTGTATCTCTCACCAGAGATCCATCTTGGACCTTTCCCCCGTATATAATATGAGGCACTCTGAGCCAGAGGGGCGACCATGCATTTTGCTTATTTTCGGTAATTAGTTGTTAAACTTTGACATCTACTTACCAAACTGTTGGATACTTTAAATATGTCATGTTTACCACAGTTTTAATCGTTTTGGCTAGCACTTTCAAGATAAACAATAAAATGCATATAAGTATAATTTTTCCATTGTATAATTAGCCAATTACATGGCTAATTATACGATGGTAAAATTATACTTATATGCATTTTATTGTTTAGCTTGAAAATGTGAGCCAAGACGATTAGAATGGTGGTAAACATGACATGTTTAAAATATATTACAGTTTGGTAATTAGATGTCAAAGTTCAACAACTAATTAAGGAAAATAAGCAAAATGCACGGTCGCTGCTCTGGCTCGGAGCGCCCCATTTGTTGTCACTGTTGTATAATTTTAAATCTGTTGTAATATTCACTATGGACATTCAGCCTAAATGTAGATGTTTTGTAAATGATGTAGTAGTATTTGTAATTTACAGCCTTCTGGATACGAATTTTGCAAGAATTATCGGGTGGATATGGTGACTACTCAGTAAAGCAACTTTACAAGAGTATGGTTTCTTAATAGATGTTGTCTTCTGTCCCCTCTCTTCAGTAGTTGTTAGCACTCAAATTATTACTGATGGTTAAATATAAGCTCACAGAAAAATAAAGGGAAGTTGATCCATAACTACAGCACACAAAACTTTTAATTAAAGTTCAGAATATACACCAATCCTTCATCTCTTCATTGTAAGTATCCTCAGGAGGCAATGAAGAGGTAGGAGGTGATGAATGGAGGCAATTTTTCTGGAGCTTAAAGACAACTATGTTTGGAGGAGTGGGTGAGTCCGTGGCTACAGCACAAAGCCCGCGTGCCTGCTTGGGCCAGGCGGGGATTCCTTGCTTGCATTCGCTCACACTCCTTCTTACCCCTACTTGATGTTGACACTCCTTTCACTGCCCTTGGCACTGCTGCATGTATGATTCAATATCCCTTGCATGTGTGATGAGCACTGTTTATCGGCCCAGTTTTTCTGTTCTTACCAGAGTGACATTGTGCTCTATGGAGTATGAGATGAGACAGAAAAAATATCCCTGGATCTGTTACACAGCACTTGTCGTAAAGGATTACTTTCACTTTCTTTATGAATATGTTCTCTGATGGTAAGATCAACTGAGTTTTCCCTGAGTTCGTCTTCTTTTCTTACAATCGTACTTTTCAAATTTCCTAAAGCACTTACTTGGCTAAGTTCTTACTGTGCTAGAGGAACTGCACAGAATAATTACAAGTTTACTGTCACAAGAAATCCAATCTGCACGTGTAATGCTCTTGATTTCTGCAATACTTATTGGCACTTGTATTGTGAGTTCGCTTTCACAGTATCCTAAGATTGTTTCATTATACTCGCATTTATACTGATAGTCTTATGCAGTACATTCGCTTACTTGACTAAATTCTTATGGCACTAAGGGAACTGCACATATTATTTTCTAGCTAATATCACATCGAAACTAATTCGTATGCATATTGCACTGTATTACCCTAACACAAATCTGCATTTGTCTTGCAAGTTCATTTACACAATAACAAAAGAATGCTTTCATACAGTATACACATATTATTCTTTGCATGATTATTCTAAATTATTATGTGGTAATCTCAATATGTACACTACACACACACACACACACCAGTACCTAGTCCCACACCTCAGTATGGTAACTGAAAGAGCATTCCGTGCAGTCCCACCTGTCTTCACTGCACTGGTATTGCATCTCCTTGTGAACTTGCTGCTATCGCTGACTGGTCAGGCAGACATGGCACCCCCTGTACTTTTTTTCCCCCTGCAGGTGTGTACCCGAGATTTACCATACAGTGAGATGGGAGATAGTCTGCCTGGGTGACCCAATCTGGCAGAACAGCAGTAGCACTGTGTCTCACTGGCGCAGCTGACTGAACCCATCAATACTCTGCCAGTAGCTCATGCACAAGTTCCTTTTCAAACTACCATAAAGACCTGTGACAACAACCTGCTTGAACAGCATGAGTGCATTCGGCATATTGATATTAAAGAGGTGTGGAAACACCTTCCTCTACCACCTGCAGCACTTCTGGAGATATACTCCTTTCGCAGCAAGAAGTCCGTTCAGGGTGTGGCAGAAGTTGAAATTTCCCCGAGTGCGACGTTGCCAATTTGACCACCAATTATCGGATTATCAATCTGTCTCCCTACCTACCCCCATCCCACCTGTTTCTCTCTCTCTCTCTCTCTCTCTCTCTCTCTATATATATATATATATATATATATATATATATATATATATATATATTGTGTGTATTTATTATTTATTTTCAACTTTTTTTCCACACCACCTATGAGGTAAAAGTCTAGGCGCGTTTTATTTTTAAGAGGTTTTTCCTGTAGGCCTAATCCTCTCTCTGATCTTTAATCATAATCTTCGTCATCAGAACTTTCTGTTATTTTGATGAGAGAGAGAGAGAGAGAGAGAGAGAGAGAGAGAGAGAGAGAGAGAGAGAGAGAGGGAGAGAGAAACAGGTGGGATGGGGGTAGGTAGGGAGACAGAGTGATAATCCGATAATTGGTGGTCAAAATGGCAACTCTACGGCGTGGCACCATGGGAAAAAAGCTCTGCCACGTGTCATAGAAATCATTCAAATCGTTGTTATAATTCTAAAAAGTGATACTCAGTGTACTATATAGCTTCCTTTACTATATACAGAATATAAAAAACAATTTCAAATAGCACATAGATGGGAAATAAGAGAGAGAGAGGCATGTACTACGGTTGATTTGGCAGCATCGCTAGAGGTGATTCACCAGGTGGGCCCCACCATGAACGGACTTCTTGCGGTGAAAGGACTATAGTTGATGGCACCAATCTGCATATCAGACTTATCCATAAGCTAAATGTTGATGCTGTAATCACTGATGGCATCTTGCTTAATCAAAGACTCCTTGGTCCTACTGTTCTGCTTCCCTTTGGCCTGCATCTCATCATTGTGAACTGCAGTAAGGATGCTGATCTACTTGTCATGTCAGTGTATGGCTTACATGTTACCGCATTTCATAGTGAGTAAATTCCCTTTCTCTTTGTTGGTAGAGAAGGCAGGATAGTGCCTCCTACCGAGCCTAACATGTTCAAGGAGAAACTTCGTCAATGCCAGGGATGTGTAGTAGTTATTCATGAACAAAATATCATTAGTCCCACTGCATTGTCCATTTTCACATCAGCACCTGAGAAGCTGTATGAATTGTCACGAAGGAAATCCACACTTGATGCAGTGTGCACTAAAAAGTCTCACACATATCCAATCCTGCAGTCTCAAGCAGCAAAGAATTTGGTGCCAGAATGATGATATTTGGATGACATGTACTGGATAAATGCCATCGTCCATGAAACAAGACAAGTGACTTGTCCACCACCACTTTCAGAAAAGAGTGGAAAAACTTGGTGAAAGATTCCTTGATTATGATCAAAAACTGGTGCATTTTTCACAACCTGTCATTAGGTGCAGGTCCTGGGTTGGGAGAAAAGTGCAGGAACCGTAGAATGTCATGGTAACTATCCCACATCATGAAATTCCCAAAGATAACTTTGACAACATTCATGATCCAATAGTCCTGGATGGCATGCTTTTTTATGTGTGTCATCAACATTGTCGGTGCTAGCCACGTGTATAATTCACTCACATCCACAGAGTATCAGTTCCTCATGTTCGAGTTGTCATAGGATGGGAGCTTGGGCCAGTATAGAGAGATTTCTTGGTGAAATTTCTCAAACACCAGGTATTCCATGACATGCCCTAAAAAAAAAAAAAAATCTATGAAATAATCCAAGACGCATGAGGTTGCTTCCCCTGGGTACCTGCCTGTGAATCACCAAAGGCAGCCACCATGGGCTCAAACCCACTCCCCTCCTACCACACAAGGGTTTGCATTGTCCCCAAACATGGCCTGGGTAACTGGGATGCTTGGCACATGAACCACATGCACCCTGGCCTCTTGACTGGCCATCACACTCAAGTGCATGGCCTCATGCATGGCAGGGAGTGAAGGGGGAACTGGATGAATTGGAGGGTGCTGATTTACCACTTGGTGATGCCTAGGGGATGCTGGGAGGCGATGCTGCCTCCAGCAGCTGACCACTTGGTCACCTCTGTGATTGTAAGGGTGCAGATGAAGGGCTGGGCTGTGGGGACATCGCTCTCGAAATTCCAGGCTGAGTTGATGTGGGTGGTGATGGTATGAAGTCTCTTCTTGGCTGATGCATAGTTGGCAGGGCGGCTGAAGTGCAGCATTTCATTTGCCCACGACTTCCAGTCTCCCAAGTCCTTCCATCAGCTTCCTCAGAGGAGTCTCCTGAGATGTCAGAGGGTAGGTGATGTCACTAGGCACTGTAGGAAAATTGGCCACTACTGTGGTGTCCTCTGTGGCAACATGGAGCTATGAGAGGAGTTACGGGAGGATGGTAGGGGCATGTCATTCTCCACATAGTAACTCTTGCCCTCAAAGGTAGTCTTGCCACTCGATAATGATGACATTGTCATCTCTGATGCCCTTCTGATAGCACTATCACCAAACTCCTTCCCTATATGTGAGGCTTGGCAGGTGTGAAGGTGGCAGGGGTTGGTGGGCAGTGACTCAGAGCAGATAAGGAATCAAAGGATCTGTCTATCTATATACTTAGGCTGTTTCCCCCAAGAAAGGGAGGTAGCCGAGACAGGATGACACACTCCCAATTTACTCATCCACACAAACATATTCATCTGCATCTTAGCCCTAAGGGCAGAAAGGACAGATCCTCACCGCACCACACCACATGAAGGTCAACTGGGCAGTGCAATCAGTGACATCTGCAGCATGGCCCAACAGCAGAGCTGGTTTACCCCTGCCACATCATAATGGACCCATCCCATACCCACACCTGACCTAATCAGCTGATCAGACTAATTGCATGAGAATATTCCTTCATGGCTGCGTCATCATTATTCATTCACAATTTCTCTCCAGTCATATCTATCAGGCACAGCCCACTCTTCCCTGCTCAACAGACATCCCTCTTGTATCCAATACTCTCTTCACAATGTTCATCCATCCTATTCGTGGTCTTCCTCTCAGCCATACACCTCTCACATCCGATCCAGTTATCTTTTTCACCAATCACTCATCATCCATTCTCTCTATATGCCCAACCCATGGCAACACTGTTAAACTCAAGCAGCCATCTCCCGCACAACACCAGTTCTCCTTCGCACTTCATCATTTCTCACTGGATCTATACGTGTCACTCCACACATACTCCTCAGACACCTCATCTCCTTTACATTCAAAATTTTCCTCTCTGCTACACCCATATTCCATGTTTCAGCCCCATAAAATGCAGTCGGTACCACAACACTTTCATGCGGCCTTCTCTTTACATCCAATCTAATTGAACAATATCTAAACACTTTTTTCATTCCTTTAGGCACCTTTCCTACTTCATTCATTCTAAACTTCATTTCTGCATCTATTCTTCCATCCACAGCAACACATGACCCTAAATACTTAAAACACTCTACCTCCTCAAGCAAGTCACCAGTCAAAACAATATTCATTGTCCTACCATCTACTGAACTCATACACTTCATCACCTTACTCTTATTTTCATTTACTCTTAATTTCCTCCTTTTTTACACCCTTCCAAACTCCTCTACACATTGTCTCAATCTCTCCTCTGACTCAGCCACCAGTGCAGTATCATCCGCAAACAGCAGCTGATTCAGATTCCACTCTCTACCATCAGCATTCACCAGACTCAAACCTCCACCTGACACTCTTGCATTCACCTTGCTTACGACACCATCCATGTAAATACTAAATAACCAAGGCGACATCACACATCCCTACCGCAGCTCCACTCTCACGGGAGAGGAATTTATCTATCTATTGCCAGACGCCTCAATCCCGTTGGGGTGGCCACAAACAAATCGCCTCCACGTTGCTCTGTCCCCCTCCATTTCACTGTCCCGCTCCCAACTCACACACCCCTCTCTCATATACCTCTCCACCCCATCCCTCCATCTCATCCTCGGCCTTCCCCTCCCTCTTTCCCCCTCCACCTCACTCACATATACTCTCTTCGTCAGTCTTTCACCCTCCATCCTCTCCATATGGCCAAACCACCTCAGTGTATTCCTCCTAACGCTTCCTATCACATCCACATCCACACCACAACGCTCCTCTATAGCATTCACAGTATTTCCCACTCATACAGATGCTTTACTATTTACATAAAAACTTTTCACTCCTTTTTGCAACCTACCATCAAGTCCATACAATCTTAAAACACTCTACAAAGCTTCCCCGTCAGTTCTATTATATGCTTTCTCTATATCCATGAACACTCAAAACACATCCTTACTTTTCGCTAAATACTTTTCACACACCTGTGTCACAGCAAATACCTGATCCATGCATCCCTTTCCTCTTCTAAGTCCACACTGCTCATCACCAATCACTCCCTCTGTACCCTCTCTAACTCTTTTATTTAAAACTCTGCTATACACCGTGCCTACAAAACTCAACAGAGTTATACCCCTAAAGCTACTACATTCATACTTACCACCCTTGCCTTTATACAACTTGCCCATTCAATTGGCACCATACCTCTCACAAAACACACATTCAACAATCTTACTAACCACTTAGCAATAGTCGCTCCACCATCTTTCAGACATTCCACAGCACACCCATCCATACCTGCAGCTTCCCCTGTTTGCATCACCTTTACTGCCTCCTGCACTTCCTCCATGGTGATCTAAGAATCATTCAACTCTCCCAACACATTTATTCATTGCACCCTTCCATCTGCCACAATCTCAGCCTCCTTTTCGTTCTCTACATTTAACAATCTTTCAGAATACTACACCCATCTCTTCCTTACTAAATTCATCTCAGTAGAAATCCATCCATCATATGCTTTTACTCTCTCTTTCTTCCCAGATTCTCCGTTTCGCACTCTTTTCACCTCCTTCCGAAACATTTTCTTATTCTGTAGAAAAATCTCAACCAACCGCCTACACCACCTCTCATCTGCTGCCACTTTAGGATCATATACAGACCTTCTCACCCTATTCCTTTTTTCATTATACCTTTCATATAACACCTCATCCTTCCTCTGCAGTCACACTTCATATGCACGTCTCTTCTCAGCCACAGCCATACTTACTTCCTCGCATCACCATTCACTTCCCTTTCTTACACCACCACCCACCTGTCTCACACCACTCACCTCTTCCGCATGCCCCACCACGGCACTCTTAAACAACTGCCATTCTTCCTCCACACTGCCATTTCTCCTGATCTTTCGCTGCATTCCACTCATCTTTCAATTTCTCCTGATACTCTATCATTTTCTCTCTTTTATCCAACTCACTTTTGCAAAACCTCCCTGCCACACCTAACTCTCCTAGCTCTCATCCAACTCTCAACTTTCCCTCCACAACGTAGTGGTCAGACATACCTCCACCCTCCCCTCTAAAAACTCTCACACCCAACAATCTTCCTATTACATTCCTAGACACAATCACATAGTCCATCAGTGCTCCATCAACAACTCTTCCACCCTCCTGTCTTACTCATGTTTACTTATAAATATCTTTCTTCTCAAACAAGGTTTTTCCAACACATCCCTATCATTCGTTCCCTATTTTCTTTTCTTCCAGGCACACCATGTATACCAACTACTCCTTCATTTACGACTCCAGCATTCAGATCTCCCATGATTACCACATTCACATTCGCTCCAAAACTCTGCAGACACTCATCAATATCATTCCAGAAAGACTTCCTCTCTTCTGCATACCTTTCGCTACCAGGCCCGTATGCACTAACAAATACCCACAACTCACGTTCAAATTTCGCTTTCACCCACATCAGTCTCGATGACACCTCCTTCCATTCAGTCACACACTGCTGCACACCAGGGCTCACTAAGAATGCCACATCTTCTCTCGCCCTTCCTCTATCAACACCTGACAGCCTTTCATTCACACTTTCAAGCTTAGACTCACCTTTCCCTTTCATCTTTGCTTCACTCAAAGCTAACACATCCAACTTTCTGCTCACAAATATTCTCCCAATCTCCTCCCTTTTAGCCTAAATCGTACTACATCCACGTATGTACATTCATAGACCCAGTCTTCAGGGAACGGGGATAACTCAATCCCCCATCCCTTCTGTTCCCTGTCTCATTGTAGGAACTAAAATAACAGAGGAGCGGGTCCCTAGGTCCCTCACTCCGCCCGTTTTACTCTCCTTTTACGACATGCAGGGAATACGGTGGCAGAATTCTTCCTAACACAAACTGGCCGCAGGATGTGGATCAAAAATTCGCAACTCTTCTTACTAGTGTGCCGAGTGGGAAAACAGGCCTGGTTATCCATGTGACTCCTAGAAGCCTAAATGACTCACAGAGCACTATACACAACGGATAAGACTTCAAATCATTGTTGGAAACAGAAAGCGGCAATAGCTGACATTTCATCTGTCCCGGCCACCTGTTTCATTATGGTTATGGCCATCTTGCTAGCTTTATGTATTAATGGGCTTTTTTTTTTTTTAATTCTCAATTTATTTGTATACTAGATTTTGAGTGTGCCTGGTGATGAATCAGCATACAAGAAATTCTGATGAAATGTGAGAAGGAGCAAGCAGTGTTAAGCGAGTACTGTTTTAATGAATTAAGCTCCTACCAAAGAGGTTCCATATGTAGTTGTCAGATCACTATAATGACTTAATTATTTACTTCTCATTTAACTTCATTCTGGCCAAAGTTTTCCAACACTTTTGAGATTAATGATCTGCATACAAATATAATGAAAATTCAAGAAAAGTAAAGGATATTTTGTTTTTCTCATCATGAAGGGGCAAGAAGAAGAAAAAATATTAATTTCTCATTGCATTGTTATAGCTTATATCAAAATACCCCATAGTTTACAGATATGTTCTTATAATCAACAGAGACATATTTCGGAAAGGAAGGATGCCCATGAAATGTAAATGATGAAGACAAATGCCAATTCTTTATTAATCTGGTGACGTTTAGCATTTGTGGAAGCAATGTCGCACCCAGAGGGGCATCTTATGCAGTTATGTCACAGTATCTAGAGGGTCTGTACTCACACCTATTCTGTTTTCTCACTACCTACTGTTGCATTCAGATCATTCATTCAAATCGCTCATTCCCTTGGATTAAATTTAGGCAACCATTCTCGATTATCCATTCAAAAATTTTCACTGTTCTCACATTCTTCTCATATGTAACTTGGATCTTGGTGGTGTAAGAAAAGCTTTAACTCCCTGTTGGGTGTCCACGTCAGATGGAGCCCCAGTCATATGTTGGCATATGCACACGAATAAAGTATATTTGTACATATACATAATCGTCTTCTTTGACCTAAATCTGGACCCCACAATCGAGTAAATTTTTTATATTATCAGTTTCCTTTCTAAAATACATCCTCCCATGCTTGCGTATTTTCATCCATTCCTGAATATGCTCCCGTTCCATCCTCACATTTCCTCTCGCAACTGCCTATCATCTTCGTCTCTCTCAACCAGGATTACAGAATGCTCAGTGGAGGTTAGATTAGATCTAACATAACATAACATAAAGTAATCATCTAACTTTAATTCAGCCGACCTAACCACCTAATTTAATCCGCCCTAATCTAACCATAAGCACATAATCTAACTTTTACTAACCTAACTTCACCTAACAATGCACCAAACATCCGAAGCTGAATCATTCTGAAAAACTCAGCCAAAACTCATGTAAACCTAACCAAACCCACTCTAACATAGCTAAACAAAACAAGCAATCAGATCACACTTAATATTACATAGTCTACTCTAATCCAGTAATACCTAACAAGAGGCAAAAACAAAGCAACAAGAATGTAAACAACTTCAATCTCCCCTAAGCCATGATTATAATACATTTCCCTATTGCCAGACGCCTTAATCACGGAAGAAATGGCCACAAACAAATAACCTCCATGTCGCCCAGTCCCCTGCCATTTCATTGCCCTCCTGCCAGCTATCACCCTCCTCTTTCATATGCCTCACCACTCCATCCCTCCATTTCATCCTCGGCCTTCCCCTCTCTCTCTTCCCTTCCACCTCACTCACATACACCCTCCTTGTCAGTCTCTCTCTCTCTCTCTCCATCCTTTCCCTAAGGCCAAACTACCTCAGTGTATTTCTCCAAACACTTTCTATCATATCCACATCCATACCACAACTCTCCTTCTCTTCCTCTTTTGTCAGTCTGTCTCTTCATGTAACTTCACTTGCTCCCCTCAAGTAACTCATTTCCACTGCTCTCATTCTTGACTTGTGAGTTTCCAACAATGTCCAAGCTTCACTTCCATATGTTAGAGTTGGTATCACAGTACTATCATGCAGCGACTTTTTAACGTCCATGCTCACATCTCTGTTTCTTGTCACTGCTTTCAACCTTTCTTCCTTGTAGTACCATTTCAAGCACTTCATCCTCCTAACTTCTATCCTTACTTATCACACTACCCAAGTACATAAATGCACTCACATTTTCCATTTCCTCATCATCCAACCTCACTTTACTTTCACTGTCTTCATTTCTAGCTAATTTAACCTAAGCAAATCTAACTTGAACCAACAAGGCCACCTAACAGTCTAATCTAGCCTAGGCTAATATAGGAGAACCACACAACCTAAAATATACTAATTTAACCTACAATAGCATGGAGAAATCTAACCTAACAATATCGAACACTAAACAGTGTAATTAACAGAATCACCTAACCCAACCTATTCTACCATACTCTAACCTAAATTAACCTAGAAAAAAAATTATCCAAAGATAACCACGTAAATTCACCGAACCAAACTATTTTACCTTACATTCTACTCTAATCTAATCTAACAAACATAGTATAACGTAACAGAACCACACAATCAAACCTATTGCAGCCTAACCAAAATTAATCACAGAATACCCAACCTAACCTACCTAACCCACTCAAACCGACCTTAACAAGCCTAGCCTATTCCAAGTTACCCTTATCTACTTAGCTTATCCTAATGTAACCTAGCCTACAATAACTCGACAAACCCACCTACTGAAAAGTCATCTAGCCCTGTTTACCATATGCTTAAAACTTAACCGAGCGTAACAAAGCTGCATAATTAACTTTAAAAAATCACCAAGCTTAACAATGCACTTAAATTAACCTAACAAAGCCACGAACTCTAAGCTAAATATTTCCATACGAAACGTAACCATGCCGACCAAACCAAATAGCCTATCGAAACCATTTGACCCCAAATAATTCCCCCCCCAAGCCATTACATTTACTATTATAAATAACTAAACAAAACTCTCCAACCTAAGATGACCAAACCTCGCCTACCAAGTTTGATTAGCTTAGCTAAGTTAGTCAAAGTAGGTTAGATTAGGTTAGACTTTTTTATACTTAGGTCATGCCGTGTTATGTTTGGTAAGCTATTTGAGATACTGTCTGGTTCAGTAAGTTTGAGGATTTTATTTAATTAAATGATATTATTGAATTTTAAATTAGATTAGCATAGAACAGGTAAGGGTGGGTAGGTGGTTATGCTGGGCTGAATTAGGTTAGGCTAGGTTAACTGGCTTTGTTAGGCTAGTTTACGTTAGATTATTTCAGGGTAGATTATGTGAGTTTGATACATTCAGTTTAAGTTAGCTGGTGTATCCAGTTAAATAAATAAACATTTCATTAGGTTAGGAGGTGGTTGCTGAGTTGATCAGTGACGACATTAAGTAGGATTACTTTAATTTTGGTGGTTTTGATAGGTTTAGATAAGTTGGATAATGATAAGTTTGCTCAGTTCAGCACAAAGTAGGCCTAGAATCTACTTTTATTAGGTTAAGGCAGGGGCGTAGCGAAAGGGGGGGGGCCGAGGAGGCGCCCCCCCCCCCTTGAGGGTCTTGAAATCATATGAGGCTAGTTATTAATAAATCTTGACCAATAAATAAATGAATAAGTAAATAAATAAATAAATCACTTGAGAGAGAGAGAGAGAGAGAGAGAGAGAGAGAGAGAGAGAGATGACGACTCTCCCAGATGCATTATTGTTCATTTTTTCCATAAAGATCATTTTTTTTTTTTTATACCCAAAATCGTCTTCTTGCTCTATTTTTCGCCATATTCACAATAATGAGTTATCATCTAAATATCCCAATACATACCATCATAGGCCTCAGAAAGCCCCTAAAAGTACTTGATTTTCAAAAATTTTCCTGGGGGCTCAGACCCACCCAGCTGCAGAGGCTCGCTTCGCTTACATCCCACCACCTGTTCAAGTAGCTATGGACTTATTTTTTCCCGCCCCCCCTTGTGAACTTTCTGGCTACGCCCCTGGATTAAGTTACGTGGTTTTCTTAGGATAGGTATTTTTGGACTCGGTTAACATTCGTCCTTAGAGTCAGAGGCATTGTAAACTGGGCTTCTTTGTGTGTGCGATAAGGTAATGTTATGCTAGTTATTCTCGTATCTCTTGGTTGCTTCACACTGCTATGCCTTCACAGATTTTCACATACATCTTCGCCGTAGCCAGCAGAGCTACGTCAGCGAACTATTGATTTTGACAGTCCAGCAGTTGCAGTGATTATTGTTCACAACCAGATACTGATGATTATGTCCTTAGTTGCGTCAGGTGGAGTGGTGTGTGACCGTGGTGGTTGGGAGCGACAGCCCAGCTTTCCTTGCTGCCCTCGCTGAGTCCTCCTTCAAGAGCCACCTCCTTCAGATCCAAACAACAAGACTGCTCGCCTTCACTCGCCTCCCTCTCCATCGCCTCCACACCCTCCACCACCTTCACAAGACATTTTCACGCACCAACTCACTCCTAGCTATCATCAACGACGAGACACCGGATGTCAGGTAAAAGTTTAAGTAAAAATCACATTATCAGTGTAATTCGAGCAGTAACAAAAGACTGATGTATCCGAGTTTTAACTTCTGTATTTTTTTCTGTATATACTGGATGCATTCCGTCCGTACTGGGGAGCATGGTCTAAGGCAATGCAGAATTTATAATGTATTATGTAAACAGGGTCTGTTCGTTGCAAGCACCATCACCGTTTTGATTTCCTACGTTGTCTATGGAGGGGAGTATTGGATGGACCACGTACAGTAATAATGTTATATCAGTTTCTGAACAATGATCAAAGATGGAATTTAGCAGATTCTTCATGTGTCTTCATTAAATAGTCAGAAAAAAAAATAAGAATATTGACTGGGTTGAATTGCTGATCTACATCACAACAGATCCGATGGTGATCAGTGTTCCTACATTTCTCAACCTAATAATCTCTCCATAAAACGGGAGTTTAGGGATTTCAGAACCAAAAGACATCAAAGCATGGAGAGAGCCTGAAAGATTGATTGTATCAGCTTCCACATTCCATATATGACTTGAGTCAATAAGGGATAAAATAAAATCAAGAACGCGTCCTGTAACATGACGGACATCGAGACATGTCACGAGACAAGATCAGAAAAATTTCTGGTCAGTGAATTCAAGGAATTTAGAAGAAAATGTCTAAACTATGGGTTGTCAATCCAGTAACAAAATCACAGACAAACGGTACACAAGGTTTAAGAAGAAATGTTTTCAGAAACTGACCAAACCCTTCCATGAATCCTCGATCTGTACTTCAATAGCCTCGTTGATACACAGTTGTAGTTCTAAGTTTTTTTTGATGGATATTTATTAAATTTTCTAAAATTAAAAAGAATGGGTCAAAGTCGCTTACTGTGTACTAAACACTCACCAGTACTATGAAGTAGATGAGTGTTACACTGACACTCGGATGGTCAGCAGCAGACTTTGCAACACTTAATAAAGAATGTGTCGTAGGCAAACAAATACGAACATTATCTATGTCAGATTTATACAACCAAGTCACAATCAAACAGAAAATATCGAATCTGAGTTTACTTTTCAAAAATATAATAATTCGTCTTGGTGCAAACAGAACTAGTATTAAGACGGCCAATATTTATCTCGCTCCGGACGGGTGTTGTCAGTTATTAGGGCAAACAATGCTATGCAGCGTTCTCACAAAGAAAAAATAAAACATTCTTGACTAATTTAATAACACACATAGACTACTGGATTGATGCCTGTTTTCGTGAACATTAAAACTCTGTACGAGAAACAGTCTTGAACTCTTGATCAAGATTAGTCATTCTGACTTACTTCTTCATTTCTGCAACATTCGTGGCCTTTCCTCTAACACTCTCACTGTTGAGCACCACCTCTCCTTCTCAAGACCACACTTTCTCTTCCTAACTGAGACTTAGCTGTCTGGGGCAACTGATAGCAAACCTTCTCTGTATCCTCCTAGTTAATACTCATTTCAAAGCCAAAAGTGGCTGTTGCATACAGGTATATGTATGTAACGACTTATCTTGTTCTCATGTTCCTGAACTTGATTCTTCTGAATTCTCTACTCTCTGGCTTTGGCTTTCCTGTCATTCTCTCACTAAATATGTCTGTGATGTTTAGTTATCCACTAATTCTACTGACTATGGGATATTCTTCAAGTATCTTACTACTACGATGGAACACATCATATCCATTTCTCCTTTCTCTGAAATCTCCATTCTAGGAGATTTGAATGCTCACCACCACCTTCGGCTCTCCTCTCCTCTCACTGATCCACCTGATGAACACCTACATCTTTTCTATCCTTAATGACAAAGAGCAGCTTGTACAGCACCCTACCCGTATCCTTGCCCACCTTGGAAAGAGTTCCAACATACCTGACCTTTTCCTTATAACTAATCCTTCTGCTTACGCTGTAAATCTTCCCCCCGTTGGGCTCCTTCGATGACAACCTTATTACTATAACCTGTCCTACAGCTCCATCAAGGCCCGTGGACCCTCCAATGAAACATCGGTTGTGGCACTTTGGAGTTGCTGATTGGAAGGCCCTCAGACAGTACTTCTTTGATTTTTCCCCGGAATGATTATTGCTTCCATGGCCGAGAGCCATCTGAGTGTGCCATGCGGATTACAGAGGTTATTCTCTCGGGCATGGAAGCTCACATTCCTTTCTCATATCCACTGACTAATGGAAAAAACCTTGATTTAATCACGTTTGTTCTAATGCTGTCGACAACAAGGAAAAGACCAACAAAAGGTACAGGAGCCAACCCATCCATGAATCTCATCTTAATGTTTCTGCCCGGAATCGTGCCAAGTCTGTTCTTCGGTCTGCTCAACATAATTTCATCCGTACTAAATGCTCTGAACTATCCAACTTGAATTCTTCCAGCTCTTTCTGGTACCTTACCAAAAACCATTCTAACAACATCACATCACCATCCTTCCCATCTCTTTTCCACTCTGATGGCTCTGTAGCTATGTCTTCTACTGATAAAGCAGAACTCTTCACTCAGACTTTCTCCTCCAGTTCCACGTTAGAGGATTTCAGTGCTGTCCCTCCATCTCGTACCCCCCCTTTGACCTCCTCATGGCTGACATTAAAATTTCTTAAATTTAAGTATTTTCTGCCATCACTGGCATCAATCCTAACAAGGCATATGGTCCTGAGGGGGTCCTTCCTGTTGTCCTCAAGAACTGTGCTTCTGTGCTTTATCTTGACCAGGTAAACTCTTTCATCTTTGTCTATCAACTTGCACCTTTCCTTCTTGCTGGAAGTTTGCTCTCATTCAGCCTGTCCCAAAGAAGGGTGACCATTTCCACCCCTGTAACTATTGCACAAATGCTTTAACATCCTGTATTTCAAAAGTTTTCAAGTCTATTCTTAAAAAAAAAAAATAATCATCTTTCCTATAACAGCCTTTCTGATCGTCATTATGGGTTCCACCAGGGAGGCTCCATTAGTGATCTTCTCACATACCTTTCAGACTCCTGTTCATCCTCCATTCGGGAGTTTGGAGAAGACTTTGCCATTGCATTTGACATCTCAAAGGCTTTCGATCGAGTCTGGCATAATTCCTTAATTTCCAAACTGCCCTCTTATGGTTTTTATCTTTGTATCTGTGCCTTCATCTCTAGCTTACTTTCTGGTCGTTCTGTTGTTGCTGTTGTAGACGGCCACTGTTCTTCTTCTAGAGCTATCTATATTGGTGTTCCTCAGGACTCTGTCCTATCACCAACTGTCTTCCTTTTATTCATCATTGACCTTCCAAGACAAGCAGTACAGCTAACCCTATCCACTCATACACTGATGATTTCACCCTTCACCTTCTCATTCGCTTCGCACAGCGTCCGTCTCAGCAGCTGCTTTAACAAACAAGGGATGTGGCTATGGCACACCTAACATCTGACTTGGCTCAAATCTCTGATGGGGTGAAAATGACGTTGTTATTAATGCATCAAAAACTCAGTTCTTTCATCTATCAACCCGACAAAATCTTCCACAGTAGTCTATCTATCTATAGCCCGACGCCCTAATCCCGCAAAGGGTGGCCGCAGACAAAAAGCCTCCAAGTCGCTCTGTCACCCACCATTTGACTACCCTCCCTCCAACTCACCCCCCCCCTCCCTCATATACCTCTCAACTCAATCCCTCCACCTCATCCTCGGTCTATCCCTCCCTCTCCCTCCCTCCACCTCACCTACATACACCCTCTTAGTCAGTCTTTCATTCTCCATTCTCTTCACAGTAGTACCCTCTATTATTTAACAATATACAGCTCAATCCTGCATCATCTTTAAACATACTTGGGGTTTCATTCTCTGGGGATATGTCTTGGAAAGAACGTATAAACTCCCGGGTAAAATCTGCTTCCAGGAGATTGGGTGTGCTAAGCCAACTCCGTACCTTCTTTTCCCCTGCACAAATGTTGACTTTATACATGGGTTTATTCACCCCTGTGTAGAGTACAACTCTCATGTGTGGGGAGGCTCCCCATACAAAGTTCTCAGTAGGGTGGAGTCAAAGGCTTTTCGTCTTATTATCTCACCTCCTCTTACTGGCACCCTTCATCCTCAGTCTCTTCTCCACACTGTTGCATCTTTATCTCTTTTTCTATCGCTGCTTCCGTGGTCACTGCTTCTCTGAACTGTCTACTTGCATCCCTCTACCACCACAGCGGGCACGCAACACCCGTCTGTCAGCAAACTCTCTCCCCATTTCTGCCCAGCTCTCTGATGCAAGAGTCAGCCTCTACTCCCAGTCCTTCATGTATGCAACAGGTCGAATCTGGAACTGTCTCCCTCTCTGTTTTTCCTACTGACTACGATCTCTAGTCCTTCAAATGCTATGTGTCTAGGCATCTCGAAATGAATGGATCTTGAATTTGACACTGTTACCTTGTTTTCTTTTTTTCTTGGAGGGAGCAATTTGCCTTTGACAAGGCCTCTGGCCTTTGGTTCCTTCTTCCTTGCATTAAAAAAAAATAATAATTTTGCTCCCGAGGAATTATGACTGACTGATCTTGAGTCATACTGACTTTATATTATAAACACACGCAGTGTGTCAGCTTCCAAGATGAGGCATAGCCTCCCAAAGTGAAGTAAACATTTCAAAGGACTCTGAGCAAATGTAAGTCGTGCGGATGGTAGGGGTAATGCAGCATGATATGATGAAGTGAAACATATGATCACATGAAGAAATGATTTCCCTGTCTTGACAGTACCTTCCGCGTTCAGAATATGGGTGATTTTGACTTAAAATCCTTGCAGAATCATGGCTCTGATGTTTTCAATTGGGTCTTTTCCTTTGGAAAATCAGAACAGAGTATGTCTGCCCAACTCTTTAATGCATGAGTTAACCGTTATTCCTATGGCCAGACTCAAATATGAAGTCCGTTTGGGTGGGGCCCGAGAGGGGATTTCCCTCTCTACAGCTCTGTCGCATCAACCCCAGTACCTATCTCTCTCTCTGTCATATGTCAGCTATTTACTATTTGAAATTGTATATTAAATATTCTGTACTTATTAAATATATTAAATAAGGCTTATATAGTGTTATGAAGGTGTCGCTTTTTAGGATAATAGCAATGATTTGTATAAATTCCACACCACGTGACAACGCCGCTTTCCGACGTTGCCAGAGGTCAAGGACACCCACCTCAGACTACAGGTGACAGGTCACTGCCTCCCTGATCCCCACCCACGATGGCAGCTACTCCGACTCGCTCTCGTGTGCTCCACAGTCGGGAGAAAGAACTTATTTACATTGTGAACAAGTATTTTTTAGAAGAAAGATCAGAGAGAGGACTTATGCCTACTGGGGAAACCTCTATAAAAAAAAAAACGCGCCAAGACTTTTACCTCAGTGGTGGTGTGGAAAAAAGGTCGAAACAATATAGAAGATAACAAAACTTATAAATATATAAAAACTTTCTCAATCAACTGAGAGAGAGAGAGAGAGAGAAAAAGGAGGTTTGGCAGAGCTGTAGAGAGGGAAATCCCCTCGCGGGCCCCACCCAAACGGACTTCATATTTGAGTCTGACCATAGTCCTTCATTTATGCAACAGGTCAACTCTGGAACTGTCTCCCTCTGTCTGTATTTCCTGCTTCCTATGATCTCCAGTCTATCAAAAGCAGTGTGTCCAGTCATCTCGAAATGATCGGATCTTGAATTTGGCTCTCTCTTGTATTTTGTTTTTCTCTTGGAAGGAACAGTTTTGCGGGCTTGGTGCCTTTGGTTCCTTCTTCCCCACATAAAAAAAAAAAAAAAAAATGCAAAATGGGCTTGTGGAAGAGCAGTTTCCACATTTCGGAGTTCACATTGCTGCAGTCTTTGGATTTATTGGTAAAAAAAAAAAAAAAAAAGTTCACCTGTTCTTCTAGTGCACTTGCCAGACATTTGACTCAAACCTTGTCAGTGATAACAATGAGTAATCCAGAATCTGTGAATAACCTACAGATACATTAATGTCCTGTTCTGTAATGAAGGAGAGTACTTCTGGGGAGATCTTATAGTTATCAGTTTACTTACATCCTTAACTCTTGCGAAGGAAAACCCACAAACCTCTTGATTTTGCTATTTTTGTTCAGAATGCTTGAAATGAAGTCTGATTTCGCAAAAGAATGACAAAGACCTATACCACTGTATGTTACTAAATCAAATTATGTCGATACTAAAACTGTATAAATGACAGTAGAATGTTTTAGTGTAATATATATATATATATATATATATATATATATATATATATATATATATATATATATGAAGAGTTGCCATGAAACCTTTTATACTATAGCTGTGGCGCACGACTCTGAAGTTGTCATTATCGAACTCTGGCAACCTATCATTCAAAAGTGAGTCCGATATCGTATCATACGATACACCAATCATATTGTTATGCACGAATATAATTTTATTATACACAAATATTATTATACACGAATCATATGCAGCTCATATTATACATATATATATATATATATTTATATATATCTTTATATTTATATATATATTTATATATTTTTTTTAAGAGTTGCCATGAAACCTTTTATACTATAGTTGCGGCGCACGACTCTGAGGTTATTATCGAACTCTGGCAACCTATCATTCAAAAGTGCGTCCGATTTCGTATCATATTATACACAAATCATACTGTTATGCACGAATATAATTTTATTATACACAAATATTATTATACACGAATCATATGCAGCTCATATTATACACGAAATCAGACACACTTTTGAATGATACGTTGCCAGGGCACGATAATAACAACCTCAGAGTCGCGCGCCGCGACTATTGTTAGAACGCTCCTTAATAAGAACTGCCTGTACTCGTTGCTTTTTGTACTGGTGATCACATTTACACCAGGGACAATATCAGTGTGCAGCGGAGGCCAGGATCATTCTACACTTGTGGCACATGTTAGCTGAAATGGCCAAGTAAATGTGATGCATTATTGTTGGAGAGCTAGACCTAAGCAACACAGTGACACTGCCCTCTGCTTGAAATGTGGATATTGTACAGTACAAGGTTAACATTTTACATTATCTGTTTTTTGTTCTGGACGAACTTCTTGCAATACTCGTTGTGTGGTGTCCAGGGCTATCTAGTTATGGCAATCTTGTTTACAGGTTTAACTACTTCCAGTAATTGCTGTGTGTTGTATAGGTTTCACCAGTTACAGTAATTGTTGTTTGTTGGGCAGAGTGAGTCAATAACGCTACAGGATATTTGGTGGAAAGTTTACCAATTATCGTGCACTAATGGTTTGTTTTCTCATTTACAGCTTAACCATTTCCATTATTCCCTGTTTGGTGTACAGGGTGAGCGTGTACTCAGTGCTCCCGTTCACCAGTCCAGACACTCAGCCGCTGCGGGTGGCCACATGGACGCCGGAGAGAGGATTGGTGCGCGCTTCACCACACTTCTTCCCACAAAAGTTTATTAAGTAATATCGTTCTGCAAGGACAGAGAGAGAGAGAGAGAGAGAGAGAGAGAGGGGGGGGTATGGCTACAGGATTTAATAATATTCCAGTAGTTGGCAATCTTCGAGTCTCCAGTTCTTAAAAACCACTCAGCACTGCTTATTCCCGACATCTAAGTCATTCAGTCTTAGATCTTATTTCATCTTTATGTATGCAAAAAGAAAGCCAAAGCTTGCAGACAAGAAATAAAAGGGCTCTTTCCGGGAAGAAGTGTAACAAAAGAGAAACAAAATCAAGGTCTGGAGCCAGATTCACTTCCAGGTTCTTAATCCTATTCGATGCAGCCCTGTACACTTTTGATACCCCCTAGCCTGTTTATACCAATAAACTCTAAAATTTAAGTAATGCATGGTTTTAAGAATGTTTTCTTATTAAATCACTGGGAACACAACAAATGGTGATTCTAAGCCAAAAAACTGGGTTGAAATAGGCCCTTTCTCTAATATTAACGATTTTTTCTCGTGGAGAGCGCTAAATAAAAAGGAAACGCCCGATGATGAGTGGAATATTTGGGACCGTAGTCTACGCAGGCCTAGCGGACAACAACACAACTTCCAGATGTACGATACAGTTCCCTAGATTACTTAAAAGTATTTTATTATTTGCATATTTTTCATTGGTTTTGTTTTATGACTCCTCATTCCCAATGAAATGGTTACTTCACACACACACACACACACACACACACACACACACACACACACACCGCTCACTGGTGCAGTGGTAACGTTCCCGCTTGCCAACTGGTGGACGGGAGTTCGCGCCTCGCTCAGGTTGCGAAAAGTTTCACTGACGAAGTGAGTGGTTACTGTCCCCCTCGAGCAAGGGGATGGGTGTGTGCGTGTGTGAAGGTCACAGCCTTGCCCTTAGATCAGACTATATGAGCTCTCAGCTCCCTTCCGGGAGGGTAAAAGCTGACCATCACGACCATCAAGTGATCCTGACCGACCCGGTGAATTACACACACACACATGTGCATTGTATTGGGCACATACTCAAACACATACACATCTCGCGGCTCGTGCGGCGGCCGGCGTGCCCGAGAAATTACTGTAGTTGGGCATTATTAGGGGACGGGTAGACATGGTGACGGACTCGTAGTAGTGGATTTTTTTTTTTTTTTTCCGATTATGTGGATAACCCAGATGAAGATTACTTGGCGGCAGTGTTGCCACACATATGATAATTATCGTATACGTACGATACTATTGCCTCTGGTACGTTACGATAACATTTTCTATTATCGTACGGTTTGTACGATAATTTTGGGTTGAAAGCTAGCATGCCAGTAAATTTTGTGGCACGCATAGCTAATCATGCACAGTTGTTCCACAGTTTGACAGATGCGAATCTTAACGGCTGATGTGATGATCACTACAAATATTTTTTGTTGTGGTCTTACTGAGTTATTTCCTGCAGGAGTAAGCACATTTCTATGAATTATGTAAGTTCTATGGACTGCATTCTGCTGTTAGTTAGAGTGGCACTAAGGCTATTTCTTTTCCTTGTATTATTACTTTTGTAATAAAGGATATGATTATACTGTCATAATATTATCATTATGAGATTTTCAGGGTATGCTCTAATTCTAATACAAAATCTATCTATCTATCTATTGCCAGACGCATCAATCCCATACGGGGTGGCCATAAACAAATCGCCTTCACGTCACCCTGTCCCCCGCCATTTCACTGTCCTGCTCCCAACTCACACACCCCTATCTCATATTCCTCTCCACTCCATCCCTCCATCTCATCCTCGGCCTTCCCCTCCCTCTCCCCCCTCCACCTCACTCACATACACTCTCCTCGTCAGTCTCTCACCCTCCATCCTCTCCACATGGCCAAACCACCTCAGTGTGTTCCTCCTAACGCTTCCTATCACATCCACATCCACACCACAACGCTCCTTTATATCCTCATTTGTCAGCCTCTCTCTCCAGGTGACTCCACAGGCTCCTCTTAAGTAACTCATTTCCACTGCTCTCACTCTTGACTTGTGTCCCCCCAACAACGTCCAAGCTTCACATCCACACGTTAGAGTTGGTATAACAATACTGTCATGTAGTAACTTTTTCACTTCCATGCTCACTTCCCTGTTTCTTATCACTGCTTTCAAGGAACCAGCAACATAAATATACACCTGAGTAGACGTCAGTACCTGTGGCGTACCTGAGGGGGGGCAGGGGGGACTATTTGAAAACTGCCCCCCGGGGGCCCCAATTGAGGGGGGCCCCAAAAAGTCCTAAAAATGTATTAGCTTTTTTTATTAATATTTAAAATTTATATATTTATCATCTCGACAATCCCGGCTGAGATATTAGATAAGTTTTGAGAATTAGCGGAGCTAGGTTCTTTGCGGGGCCCCTCTCCAGGAGGGGGGCCCCCCCGAAAAGAACCTAGCCTCCTAGGCCCCCAAGTCTCTAGGTACGCCCCTGGTCAGTACCTTACAAAATGACGGTTCTGATGAAGATAATTGGAATGGGTAAGTTTACAGTAAATAACGAAGGCATCGGCGAGTTTTAATATACATCACATTCTTAAACAGTTAAAAAAATAATAATGTATGATAATTTCAACGAAAAATCGAAAATTTTGAGGGGCCGGTACGATAATTTCCATCTAAAAGTGTTGGCAACACTGCTTGGAGAAGGTACTTAGTGTTAATGATGACCTTGTCGTGGGGAGAGTAGCTAAGGCCGAGGACGAAGAGGAGGACCAGCATGATGATATATCGAATGAACAAGAATGAGTACCGAGTTAGACACAGGAAACCATTGGTAAAATATAGATTAATTAGTTCTTTGGACAGTTGCTTGAACAAACATAATTATGACGAATTTCCCTGCCACATAAGCTCAGGGAATAAACTTGCATTTTAGAGAAACCCCAGAGAAAATTTGATGTCGGTAAGTCAATAACATGGACCAGTCGTATAGAAGGTAGGCTTGTTGAGAATGTATTGCCATGTTTGTTAGGATAGGGCAGGTCAGCTAATACAGAAATAATGACATGGGAGTTGTTTATAACATCTAATATGATTGAAGATATTGTAACCCATTGTAAGATTCAAAGCATAAATACCGAAATTTATAATACAGGCAATATTGAAATACCAACACACGTCAAGGTGACTGATTTAATAGAATTAAAAAGTTTTTTTGGCCTCAGTGCAAGAGGCTTGTTTATATTTTTATAAACATCTCTTCATGCAAGGGTTTGGTCATCCAATATTTGGAATTATCATGTCAGTAAAATGATTTGATTTCTCACGATGACGTAACTTTCGACAACAATGATACAAGACACCAGAGATGGGCACATGGTTGGTTTGCAGCAATCAGGGAGTCTTTGAACATTTCAACACTTGTTGCTCAGAGTTAGAGCCAGATGACTCCTTGACCCTTGATGAAATGTTGTATGGCTATAGAACAATTAGGGTTCAGACAGTACAATAAGAGCGAACCCGTACGCTACGGCCTCTTATATAAATCTATTATGCTGTTACTGTAGATATCCTTTTACTTTTAGGACAGCTGTATATTCAGGTAAACCTTTACTTTTAGGACAGCTGTATATTCAGGTAAACCTTTACTTTTAGGACAGCTGTATATTCAGGTAAACCTTCTGGGGAGCCAGGACCACACTACACGAATACAGTCCCAACAGTGAAAGCTCTAGTAAGTCTATTACAAGCCTCTGTCGACCTTAGAGGTAGGGTTATTAGCCTGGAGAGATTGGATACCATTAGAGAGAGAGAGAGAGAGAGAGAGAGAGAGAGAGAGAGAGAGAGAGAGAGAGAGACCAGTACTGCTGTACTGTATCACAATCTTTAATCTTTTTACAATATAACGGAAAACAGGCAAAGTACAGAATTGGCTAGATTATGACTGATAAATGCTTAAACTAGATGCAGGATAAGATGATAAAAATAATAAATGCTACATTGTAACAACGAAAGTTAAGCCAATAATTGTGTGCAATTACCGTTTATTCTATGGCTATAACAGCACTATGGAAGAAAAAAAAATCGTGGATGAACAACAGGAAAAGGCAGGACACTTTAGCCGGCTGCTAGCACTAAACCAGACAAGTTGGCAACACTTAGCAGCTGAGGGCGCACCCACACTTGTGCTCGAACAAGTGCTGGCAACATGTATGCAACACAATAACGAACAAGCTGCAAACATGTTGGGAACAACAGCGTCCAGATCATGTTGGTAACATCATGAAGAAGTCTCAGCTGCCTGGTATGGCCACTCTTATCCCATCGCCTCTGCTGCCAGTTCGAAGCTGCACTGAAACATGTTTGCATACATTCGTCCAAATACTGCTGCATACATGTATCCAAACATGTTGCCAACCGTGTTGTCAACATATGTTCGAGGACACGTGTGGACGCTCCCTGACGAAAACAACGTAGGTCTCTCTCTCTCTCTCTCTCTCTCTCTCTCTCTCTCTCTCTCTCTCTCTCTCTCTCTCTCTCTCTCTCTCTCTCTCATTAGACTTTAATGGTATATTAATTTTTTTCGAGGAAAAGTGATGGAAGCTGAAATTCCGGACTTTTGGAGAATTTTTAACATTCTTCCAGGACGAAGACTTTGTCACCTAAATGCAGGACATGCCTGGGAAAATCTGGACGTAAGGCAACCCTACCAAAAATGTCATACCAGCAGAGGTAAAGGCAGACACTGAATGGGAAGATAGGTCATATCAAGTTTACTGAATAAACAGGGGTAGGAAATGAAACAACTCCTATGTAGCAACCACCAAAAGCAAAGGTAAGAAAAATGTGCAACTCTGAGTACAGTACCCTATATTGGGCATTACCAAGGATGATCTGAAAAAAAGAAAAAAAAAAGTTGTGTGATTTCACTAAAGGAGGCACTGACATTATGGATCAGAGGATGTTTTCATACAATACACACTAAATATAGAAGATGGACAATGAATGCTCTTGGATACATTCTCGACGCTGCTAGAGTAAATTCAATGTGTTCGTTATATAACAATAAGGACCCAAGAAAAAATGCTTCAGTCACATATGGCTGGCAGTTAGTGAAGGCTCTTAGTAATCCACAGACTGAAAGAAGGTAAGTTCAGGCTTGTGGTTTGATCAGGAATACGATAGCAAAGATGAATTTGATGCTTGAACAGGAGAGGTAGAGGAAGCCGTCCCAGTAGTAACACATGAGAATAGGTCAGGGAAGCGGCGCAAAACTTGTCAGTCATGCCTGGAGTTGATCTGTGGTTCATGATACATTCACAATCGCCCTAAAGTAAAACTGTGCTCGAAACAATGTCAGGCATGTGACAAGCATGCATGTGATCAGCATTTAAATACATTATGTGTGAAATACTATGGTAGCATGTCAGTCAGTGAAAGTCTTGTTTTGAATACGGAAAATTAATATGCTCGTCTGTGGATGCTTATAGATTATGACTTTCCATTATTACGAATTATATTTTTGTTTAAAAATTTCCTTACATGATAGATAGATATAAACATTTATATATTTTGAAACGTATCTGTATATAGATAGGCGTGGCTATATACAGTATATATTGTATCTATCTTGACACGTATGTGTATAGATAGACCTGGTTTCTATATATATATAGTTTCTCTCTCTCTCTCTCTCTGCCTGCCGGCTGACAAGGGCACTAATGTAGATATACATATCCCGGTAACGTTTTAGCTTGTGGATGAAAAATAATGTTTTCTTTATTCCCAGTGCATTAGCAGAATCATTCTCAAGTTATAAGCATAAATGAAAATTCTACTGTTTTACTGTTAGCTCATAATGATACATTTTACGCAATATATACGTGTATATTTTCGTTGTCAATTTTCATACGGTAGGGTATATGTTTATCCTATTTCGGATGTCCACTTTTTCAATAATATCATCTTATTTACACTTATATGGCTTTGTATTGACATACTATTTTTAATGAGGAAAAAAAAAATACTTCCAGGGTTGTTGATCGATATTGGACCTGGTATCCTGCTATAACATCATCTTTAGTGTTGGTTGTTGGTCCCTCGAGGGTTTTGGTGGCCAGCGATCACATTCGGGAGTTTATTTTTTAGTACCAATGATGCAGGCATCGAGGGGTAACCACATGCGTCATCCACAGGGAAAGTACGAGTGCCACTGCTTTGTGAACGGGGCTGCGGTAGCTGCAGTTTGCTTTTTACGGTGTAATTGCTAGACGGCTGCCGCTCCGGTCCCGATATCTTCAACTTTTTTTTCTTTTTTATGCGAGGAACAAGGAACCAAAGGCCATGAGCCTGCAGTAACAGTTCCCTCAAAGAGAAACACAAAATACAATAGAGAGCCAAATTCAAGATCCGATCATTTTGAGATGCCTGGACACACTGCGTTTGAAAGACTGGAGATCATAGGCAGCAGGAAATACAGACAGAGGGAGACAGTTCCAGAGCTGACCTGTTGCATAAATGAAAGACTGGGAGTAACGGTTAACTCTTGCATTAGAGAGTTGGACAGAAAAGGGATGAGAGTTTGCTGCCAGACGGGTGCTACGCGCCCGTCGTAGAGGTGGAGGAATGCAAGCAGACAGTTCAGAGGAACAGTGACTATTAAAGTAGCGATAGAAAAGAGATAAAGATGCAACAGTGCGGCGAAGAGATAGAGGTTGAAGGGAGTCAGTAAGAGGAGGAGAGTTAATGAGACGAAAAGCCTTTGACTCCACCCTATTGAGAAGAGCTGTATGTGGGGAGCCTCCCCAGACATGAGAGTTGTACTCCACACAGGGGCGGATAAAACCCCTGTATAGAGTCAACAATTGTGCAGGGGTAAAGAAAGAGCGGAGTCGGCTTAGCACACCCAATATTTTGGAAGCAGATTTTATAAGAGATGTAATATGATCTTTCCAAGATAAGTCCCGAGTAAATGAAACCCCAAGCATGTTCAAGGATGATGCAGGATTAAGCTGAATATTATTAAACATTAGTGGGTATACCTGTGGAAGATTTTGTCGGGTTGATAGGTGTAAGAACTGAGTCTTAGATGCATTAAAGACAACCATATTATTTTTACCCCAGTCAGAGATACGAGCCAAGTCAGACATTAGGTGTGCCATAGCCTCATCCCTTGTTTGTTGAAGTAACTGTTGAGATGGGCGTTGCGGGAACCGAATGGAAAGGTGAAGGGTGGAGTCATCAGCGTATGAGAGGATAGGGTTAGATGTACAGCTTAGAAGATCATAGATGAATAAAAGGAAGAGAGTTGGTGATAGGACAGAGCCCTGAGGAACACCACTGTTGATAGATCTAGGAGAAGAACGATGGCCGTCTACAACAGCGGCTATAGAACGACCAGAAAGGAAGCTAGCGATGAAGGCACAGATAGAAGGATAGAAACCGTAGGAGGGCAGTTTGGAAATTAAAGATTTATGCCAGACTCGATCGAAAGCCTTTGAGATGTCAAGTGCAATGGCAAAGCTTTCGCCAAAGTCCCGAAAGGAGGATGACCAGGAGTCTGAAAGGTAGGTGAGAAGATCGCCAGTGGAGCGTCCCTGACGGTACCCATACTGACGATCGGAAAGAAGGTTGTGATAGGAAAGATGTCTTAAAATTTTTCTATTAAGAATTGACTCGAAAACTTTTGAAATACAGGACGTTAAAGCAATTGGACGATAGTTGGAGGGTTGGGAGTGGTCCCCCTTCTTTGGGACTGGCTGAATGAGAGCAAACTTCCAGCAAGAAGGAAAGGTACAAGTTGACAGACAAAGGCGAAAGAGTTTGCCTAGGCAGGGTGTAAGCACAGAAGCACAGTTCTTGAGAACAACAGGAGGGACCCCATCAGGCCCATATGCCTTGTTAGTACTGAGGCCAGTGATGGCAGAAAATACATCAACTGAAGAAATTTTAATGTCAGCCATGAGGAAGTCAGAGGGGGGAAGTGATGGAGGAACAGCACCGGAATCGTCTAAGGTGGAATTGGAGGAGAAAGTCTGTGCGAAGAGATCTGCTTTATCAGTAGAAGAAATAGCTACAGAACCATCAGAGTAGAAAAGAGGAGGGAAGGATGATGAGGTAAAGTTGTTAGAAAGATTTTTGGCAAGGTGCCAGAAGGAGCGGGAAGAATTCGAGTTGGGGAGTTGAGAGCATTTAGTATGGATGAAATTATTTTTAGTAGAGCGAAGAACAGACTTAGCACGATTCCGGGCAGAAACGTAAAGATGATGTGATTCAGGGGTGGGTTGGCTCCAGTACCTTTTGTAGGCCTTCTCCTTGTTGCGGACAGCATTAGAACAAGCGTGATTAAACCAAGGCTTTCTTGCATTAGTCAAAGGATATGAGAAAGGAATGTATGCTTCCATGCCCGAGAGAATAACCTCTGTAATGCGCAAGGCACACTCAGATGGCTCACGGCCATGGAAGCAATAATCATTCCAAGGAAAATCAAAGAAGTACTGCCTGAGGGCCTCCCAGTCCGCGGCTCCAAAATGCCACAGACGACGTTTCCCTGGAGGGTCCACAGGCCGTACCGGAGTGATAGGACAGGTTAAGGTAATATGGTTGTGATCGGAGGAGCCCAACGGGGAGAAAAGATTAACAGAGTAAGCAGAAGGATTAGTTGTGAGGAAGAGGTCAAGTATGTTGGAGCTCTCTCCAAGGCGGTCAGGGATACGGGTAGGGTGCTGTACAAGCTGCTCTAGGTCATTAAGTATAGAAAAGATGTAGGCTTGTTCACCAGGTGGATCAGTGAAAGGAGAGGAGAGCCAAAGGTGGTGGTGAACATTGAAATCTCCTAGAATGGAGATTTCAGAGAAAGGAAAAAATGGACAGAATGTGTTCCATCGTAGAAGTAAGATAGTCAAAGAATTTTTGATAGTCAGTAGAATCAGGGGATAAGTAAACAGCACAGATATATTTAGTCAGAGAATGACAGGAAAGCCGAAGCCAGAGTGTGGAGAATTCAGGAGAATCAAGTTCAGGAACACGAGAGCAAGATAAGTCGTTGCGTATGTATACACAACAGCCACCTTTGGCTTTGAAATGAGTATAGAGAAAGTAGGAGGATACAGAAAAGGGTTTGCTGTCAGTTGCCTCAGACAGCTGAGTCTCCGTTAGAAAAAGAAGGTGAGGTTTAGAGGAGGAGAGGTGGTGCTCAACAGAGCGAAAGTTAGATGAAAGGCTGCAAATGTTGCAGAAATGAAGAAGAGAGTCAGACAGTGGTTCCAGGCACCTCGAGTCGTCACCGGGAGAGGGGCAGATGGCGTGGGCATTTATGGTCCCCCCCCTTGGGGACTCCGAGGCTCGGTGAATCGACGCCATTTTTGGTGAATTTTGAATAGGAAGTGTAGTGTGTACTGTGCATGTAGTTTGGTGAAGATAGTTAGAGAAATTTGTACTGGAGAGCATGCTGGCCTACTCTCTGTGTAACTGAGACACTGAAAAAGTTCAGCAAAGGGGGATGGTCAGGAACTAGTCCTGAGGGCTGATGAAACGGGAGCTTCAGCACTCCCTGTCATCAGCTTTCCATCCACCTCGGGAGTACTGCCCTGCTCGACTGGTGCTATCACATTGATCTACACACTAACTCATCTTATCATTAGATTGAATAAAACAGAATGTTTAGGATTGATCTGCCAAGCAGAATCCCTACTCTTCTAACCATACATATACATATCAATCCAGCTGTATATTTTGTTACGCCTTCAAGAAGTATTTGGCATTCGAGATCAGTGATGGAAAGGCAATGTAGAACTTTTGCTGGAAATCATACTATAGGCCTGGTTTTCACATGTTTTCTCTGAACTGCCACGAAAGCCGCACTGCGTTGCATAGCCAAGATCATAAACTGTCCAACAACGCTACGAGATGCTACGTCTTTCAATCCAAAAAAAAAAAAAAAAAAACGATAAATGTCATGGGAAAAGGCCAGTGACTGACCAGTGGGAAATGACCAAGAAACTGACATCGAAACGACAGTCTGTCGACAAATGTGTAGGTATTTAGGGGTTGACCGCCGTACTGAGTAACCATTAATTTATTTTATTGATTATAATTTGGATATAACCATATATAATTGAATGTTTTTTATTTCATTGCTCTGGATACTGCTTGGGGCGTAGCATGAGCAGATAGGACTACCGTGCTGGCTAATTCGATATAATTGAATATTTCTCTGTGCTCTTCAGTTTAAATTTACAATACTCAAATTTAGAAATACCTGCATAATGTAGTTGTGAAAACAACAGATTCGGCCTTCTCAAGGACCCTCTTCAGATGTAATGAGTGAGAAGCAGGTAAACCTTTATTATACAATTGAGGGGCGGGCAGAACAGGAGGTAGGTAAGGCACAAGGCTATAGCTGTACAATATTGCAACTATTATGCAATACGGCTGCCTCTTCAAGCATTTTTCTACACTGCCCCTACCGCCTTGTGCTTTATCTACCTTCTGCTCTCCCCACCCCTTTCTCACTTGTTGTCTGTTTATATTATTAAGGTCTACCTGCTTCTCACTCCTTAGTTACACCTGAAGTGGGTCCATGAAAAGGTGGGATCTGTTTTGTTCGCACAAGTAGATTATATTTCGCATACCAACACAGTCCTCGCACACCAACACAGTTCTCACGCCACCACAGTCTTCGCGCACCAACAGTCCTCACACACCAACACAGTCCTCACACACCAACACAATCCTCACTCCACACAAGTGTGTAATTATTAAGCATAACCTCTTCCTTCTTGAAATTATTGTTATTATATAATGACATCTGAAAAATAAATATAACCACTTTCTAAAGAGCAGAGGTTGAGGGAAGTGGTTGGTGGGATATCCTACATGTCTTCGAACGTCCCGTATCTGGGTAACACATTTTTTGAGTATGGCTGACACTCGCTTAGCCAAATATATTCATAAATTAGCAACAAATATATGGTAGCATTATCATCATCGTCACCATGTAAGTCCATTTTTAGTCCACTGCAGGACTGGACTCTCCACTTAGGAAGGTTTTAGCCAGGCTGAGGACGGTCGGGGAAGGGGTACGAATGGAAAATGTGGGGTGCATGTGATATACTGTACAGTAGTTAGAAGTGTCCTGTGCTTGCGTGTGCTGGCAATCGGTATTTTGATGTTCTGATATATATATATATATATATATATATATATATATATATATATATATATATATATATATATATATATATATATGTGTGTGTGTGTGTGTGTGTGTGTGTGTGTGTGCGGTACGATATGTTCGGCGTCGCTTGCCTGCTAGTGTGCCGACTGGTTTGAATGCATTCTTCTGACTTCGTCATACCAGTAACACTACTCAAGATTTCTTTTACGGTACTAGGGTCGTGAGTGTGGGAAATTGCCAAGGGATGCATCGAATAGGGGGTGAGGCCATACATTATACCGTCCAAACAATACCACGCCGGCTGATTCTCGCTCAGCCAGTGAGAGAAGTTCTTGCAAGCGGCCCTTCAGCACGATTAACTAGGCTCAGAATCTTTCTCTTGTCACCTGCTTGACTCCCTGAATATATATATATATATATATATATATATATATATATATATATATATATATATATATATATATATATATATATATAATGTATGAGTGTGTGTGTGTGTGTGTGTGTGTGTGTGTAGGTGTGTGTGTTACAATTCCATCCCACACTGTCTCAGGCTCCAACAGCAGTAGTTCAGCATAGGAAGGATGGTTCCAGGTTACCAAAATAAGAAAAATAATCCCCCAAGCTAGACCTTATTAAATCATATAGCCCTGCTAGGATAACGGGAAAGGGCTACCCCTCCCAGCACGGCAGCCACCCGGATGGGACGTAAACTCTCGCCCTCATGATCTCAAGCCCGGCACCCTACCTCTGAGCTACCACGCTCTCCGGCTGCACAGTGAGTTGTTCTTCCTATGGTCAGCCTTTCAGCGTGCAACAAGATCGGCTCATGTGTGGTAAATAAACACTGGCTTCTCAAGTTCGCGGTCTTTATTCACCAATAATTACACTTAATGACTGCTTATTACACTTCACTGTTTTCACAAGTACCTGAGTCATAAAATCTTCACTAAGCTACACTGACAGTGAACTGAGACTGAACTGCATTGAAACTAAAACTGAAACGAAATTGAGTCCTCTAGGCTATTCCACCTACTTAAGTAGCCTTTCCTATTTCTCCAAAGTTCTTGTATATACTCGAAGGAGCAACAGTTACCACTCGCAGACATTCAGAATACTCCAGACTTTTCTTACACTAAGTGACACTCTAAAATATTTAGTATACAAACTGAAACAAAATTACTCAACAATCACATAAAACATTATAGAGCAAAAAAAAAAAAAAAAAAAATTATGCATAATTTTACAAAATGCCTCTACTCACACACAGCAGGCTAACTGGCAACTCTAAGACGTAACTGAAAAATATGAGAAGTACTGAGAACCTTCCAATACTTCTTATCTAGCAAATCCCGCTTCTCGACACTACTCCCTCCCTTGTCATTTTGTCGTCCTGACAAAATTACAGAGTACTTACTCACATAATCATTAATCCTGATGAAAGACCTAATTGTACACAAACAAATCCTTCAACTTATCAGGTCGTTTCCTATGCTGCTTCCGACAATGTCCCTGCTCCTCCACAAAGTCCACTCCTTCTGGAATGACTTGGTCCTCCTCCTGATTCACTTCTTCCCTCGGGAAATTGTCACTCTCCTCTTGTACTTCAGCTCCTTGATCCACCTCAACATCCTTGACTATGGGTTAGCACGATTCCTCAGAGATGTCCCAGCTGCACTGTACTGGTCCATGGTACTGCTACAGATGATTCACGTGTACCACCTTTGGGCGAGATATCCTGCCTGCCCGAATTAGGTACGTTATGTTTGACAGGCGGTCCATCACAATGTTGGGCCCATCCCACAGGCTCTGCAGCTTCGCTGACTGTCCCTTCTCCTGCTGAGGATTGTACAGCCAAACTCTATCACCGATCTTGAAGCTCACTTCACTTGCCTTGGCATCATACTTGTGCTTCATCACTTCACCTGAAAACTTCGGGACTCCTTGTACTTGATGATGTATCTCAGCCAGCCTTTCCTGGAGATGCTTCACATAGCTGGAGGTGTCGGTAGGCATCTCTTCACCAGGTGGTCTTCCTATTAACAGGTCAACTGGTAAGTGTAACTAATGGCCCAATATCAGTTTTGCAGGGGTGTAGCTGGTAGACTCATCAGATGCAGAAAGATATGCCATCAGCAATGCAGGTAATTTCTGGTCTCATTCCCTCTGTCCCTCCACAAAGTACTTGGCCAATTCTTGCCCAAGGGTTCAGTTGAATTTCTCCACCATCCCATCTGAGTGTGGCCTTAGTGGGGTCATCCTGGTCTTCTTTATACTCAGTGACTTGCAGCACTAACGGAACACAGCAGACTTGATGTTTCTACCCTGGTCTGAATGTAACTCTTGTGGCATCCCCAAACAACAGAAAAACTGCTTAACGAACACTTGATTAACAGTCACAGCCTCTTGACTGGGAATGGCATAGGTTTCTGACCACTTTGTGAAGTAGTCCATGGCGACATAAATATACCGGTTTCCTCTTTCATTGAGTGGCAGAGGTCCAGAAATGTCCACTGTTACTATTTCCATTGGTGCACCTACTTGGTACTGCTGAAGGTAAACACAACCAGGTTTCTTGGGTACCTTATTGGCACAGCATACATCACAGACCCAACACCACTCTTCATCATCCTGCCACATGTCAGTACAGTAGAACCTCTGTTGCAGCTGATTTATGGTTTTCTTCACTCCCCAGTGCCCACTAATGATCTGAATATGGGACTCATCCAGGATCTTGGACCTCATTTTCTTCGGAACCACCAGTTGCCAATACTTGCTGAGGCCATCGAGTGCTTCCCACTGACACTCCAGTAATTCTGTGTTCAAAAGGAGAAGGTCCCATTGACTCCTGTGGATCTTATTCACAGGGTTGAACCTGGAAACCTCTTTACAAGGTGGTTGAATTTAACTGCAGCAATTCTAGCAATGTCTGTAAATCTGCATCGTCCCTCAGGTCTTCTTCATCTGACACTGGCCCTATCACTGCTGTAAAGCTGTATTTCTTGCTATGATATTCTTTCATACTACACTGCTTGCAATCTGTATCATGAGGCGGATGACTCAAGCTGTCAGCATTGCCATGTACCCACCCAGAATGGTGCTGCACCACATAGTTGTTCTGGTCCAACTTCCCATGACTGCATGCCAGTTGTCCTTCCGGATTCTTTAATGGCTTCAGCCACTTGGGTGCTGTATGGTCTGTCTTGATGTTGAAGTAGGACCCATACAAGTAGGAATGAAAGAAATCAAAGCTCTTCATCTCTGCCAAGAGCTCCTTCTGGGTCACACCGCAGTTCTGCTCTGGTGGACTGAGCTTCTTGCTGTAATACGTCACCACATACTCATTCTCATCCTTCTTTTGCAACAGGACTCCACCAGAGCCGTAGTCACTAGTGTCACAGTCCAGAATGAATGGCTGACTCAAATCTGGGTATGGTGACACTGGAGAGCTTGCCAATGCATGCTTGCGTTCATCGAAGGCTTTCTGAGTCACTGCATTCAACGTCAGCTTCTGCCTCTTCCCCAGCAACTTGTGCAGAGGTGCAGCTATCGTTGCAAAGTCCTTGATAAAATGCTGATAGTTGGTACACAAGCCAAGGAAACTCCATAGTTCCTTCACACAAGTTGGAACTGGCCAGAATCTCACTGCTGCCATCCTCTATGTATCTGTAAGTATGCTGCCCTTGCATGCAATGTGTCCCAGGTACTTCACTTCCTTATGAAACAAGTAGCACTTTTGGGGGTTCAGCTTGAGGTACACTGCTCAGATCCTGTTGAACTCCTCTGACAGCCTCTCCAATTCCTGGTCGAAAGTCCGTCCAAACACAATTACATTATCAAGATCGATGAGAGCTGACTGACAGTGCAGGCCTTCCAGTACTCGATCCATGAGATGCTCAAAAGTAGCTGGGGCGTTACAGAGACCAAATGGCATCACTTTGAACTGCCATAAACCCCGTCTTTATGGAAAGGCCGTTTTCTCCTTGTTCTTGTCTTCAACCTTGACCTGGTGATATAATGCTTTCATGTCTAGTGTGGAGAACCACTTGGCACCTGACAAAGCACCAGCGTGTCAACAATTCTGGGTAAGGGGAATGCATTGTTCATGGTCATTTAATTCAGGGCCTGATAACCCACACAGCACCTCACTGAGCCATCCTTCTTCCTTACCAGAACAACTGCTGATGCCCAAGGACTCCTGGACTTTTCTTTCACGGCTTGACTTTGGAATTTCTCCATTACATTTTCCATTTCTTGCTGAGCTTGCTGTTCAACCCTTCCACTTGGGGTGTATTTTTTGGCTGGATGTCCCACCCAATGGGGTTTGAGATATATAAAGAATATTGTTTTGATTAAATACTGAACACCATAAAACAGACCATAATTTCCTGAGTAAAGTGATTTCAAACATGATGGAAAAAAATATAAATAAGTTACCTGTGTGGTGAGCTGTCAAAACGTGTGGTGCTGGAGTTCCTCCACTGCTAGACGTATGCCATTTGGTATAATGATAAACTTAATGTTGTTCTTTTTTTTGTTTTATAGTAGCACTTTCAATTTCACTCCACTTTCTTCTGACAACATAATCTGAGTCATCAGACATTGCTTCCATCAGATCTGAGTAAGCTGCTGTGGCAGCAAAACATCTCATACTGCATGCCTTGACATATTTCTCGTAGGTGATGAAATTAATAGACAATAAAATGGTCCTGCCGTGATGGCAACTCTTCAGTCTTTCCACCTGCTAATACTGAACCACTATTTTGTGCTTGTAGTTGTACACTTTGTGTCTGTAATAGCTTTATGACTGCAGCCAGGGACACCTCCTCCACCTGCCTAGCTTGGCTCCTTGGCTGCACACACTCATCCTCCCTGTCGAAGATTAGACTCAATGCAGCACTTTCATAATGATCCACACTCCTGACGCCTCTGGTACATCTTCGCCCGACACTGCCACAGGCTCCAACAACAGTAGTTCAGTATAGGAAGGACGTTCCCCAGTAAGTTGTTCTTCCCATGGTCAGCCTTTTGGTGTGCAACAAGATCGGATCAGGCATGGTAAATAAACACTGGCTTCTCAGGTTCACGGTCTTTATCCACCAATAGTTAAACTTAACTCTTGTCAGCTACACTTCACTGTTTTGACAAGTACCGGAGATATACAGTCTTCACTAGGCCACACTGACACCGAACTGATATTAAACTGCACTGAAACTAAAACTGAAACAAAACTGAGTCCCCTAGTCTCTTCCACCTCCTTAAATAGCATTCCCTATTTCTGCAAACTTCTAATACATACTTGAAGGGGCAACATTTACCACTCGGTGACATTCAAAATACCCCAGAGTTTTCTCACACTAAGTAACGTTCTAAACTAATTTAGCATACAAACTGAAACAAAATGTCATAATTAAACAATCACATAAATAAAACATTATGGAGAATAAGAACATAAAATTTAATGCAAATCTTTACAAAATACCATCACTCACAAATAGGAGCCTAACTAGCAACTCTGACTCATAACTGAAACATATGAGAAGTACTGAGAACCTTTTGATACTTCCTATCTAGCAAATCCCCCTTCCCAACACACACACACACACACACACACACACATATATATATATATATATATATATATATATATATATATATATATATATATATATATATATATATATATATATATATAACTTTCATTTTCATTTGGTGCCTTCATTGGAATATAGGTCCTATCAGTGGTGCTAATCTCCTTTGAAAACTTACTTATTTGACTTAATTCTTGCACTTAACCCCTTCATATCCATTGTCGTGTTCATCGTCATTAGGATGTGGCTGTGCCCATACTCACTGATGCTTTTCTTGTCATTAAAGCATAAACACTTTCGTCAGAGAAAAAGTTTTTTGGCCAATCGGCGTCATTTTTGGAGGCATCATATCCTAGCTACTGCTCGTCAAAAGTAATGAGTTAGCAACTGTGGGTCCCAATACCGGCAAAAGAGCAGACAGTTTATTCAGTAACAAGTGAGCTGTGAGTGGGGGAGGTATTGTGCGGTTTGTCCCTTTAAATTTCCACTCTTACCCCCATCCCGGCCGTGCAACGTATTTCACTATACCGATAGTGCTTGAGTATATTGTTTTGGCACTGTTGTGATTAGATTTGGTGTTTGCAATAGGAAATTTGGTGTTTGTGAAACATTCCTGGTCGTTATCACCCGTTGGCCCCAGGAAGATTGTGCTACTATATCTAATCAACTATACTGCCTCTACCCTGCACCTAATGTGAGTATTCAACTATAAAAATAGTGACAGTGAATCATGAGAAAATAGTGTGCATATCTAGTGTACAAGGAATTGGTGAAATACGTGCAGTAGCTTAGAGGAAGACAGGAAACTGCCTTACAGTCACAACGTCGTGGGTAAACCTTAGTTTTTCGCATTTTTCTTGAAACCTATGAGGCCTTGGATCACCGTTGTTGGCTCAAATGAAAGCCAATGAAATTCTGCATAAGATGATGAAATAAAAATATTACAGTGGCAAGAAAAGTCTTTTGCTCGAGCTCCCCCCAAGAAAAGGTGTTAGCTGTCGGAAATGTGTTTTACTTTTTTGCTTATTTCTCGAACGCTATACCTCGTATCAAACTGGGACCTCTGGCATTCGAAAGCTAATAAAATTCTAATTCCAATGATGTATAACATGTAGAGATTGATTAGTAAACATTCGACTTATGATGTTGGGAACTGAGATGTATGTTCTCAAATGTTTATTCCCAGGGCCCTAACATACGTATTTTGTGTGTGTGTGTGTGTGTGTGTTTTTTTTGCTTATCGTGTAGAACAAACATCGGCGAATAGGAATATGGAGGTTTTGTGGCAAAATAAATATGTTTGGGTGGTGAAAATAAGCCAAGAATACACTTTTTTGGAGTGTGCAGGAGCCAAGGGGGGGAGGGGAAAAACACTGATGTGTCGTAGAACACAAAACTTAAAAACTTATCCGCGCGCAAAAGGGTTAATTGTTTATCACCTGCATTGTTCTAAGAGTCTTAATATCTCTCCTAGGATTTTCTTACAGCTCATAACTCACTTCGATGATTACTCTGTTAACACAGGACTGGCTTAGACCTGTAGAATCAAGAACAACACTTTGGGATGATCCACTGGCATAAAACCTTATAGTCATTAACCGAGTGTGTGTCGGGACTGCATGAGAATCCCTTGGTGGATAACCAATTAGCTGACTGATTTCCTCGTACAAACAAATGTTTTATGGGCAGGAACCGATAGAATATTATTAAATCTTCATCTGATGAAATAAGAGGGTCTAAAGGGTCTCTATATCTTCTCTCCCGAGGTAAACGCCGGCGAGATAAATATGCAATCACGACCTCAATCATTACCCTACACTAAATATATGATCACCATTTACTTGATGTGGTTCTGAGCAATTTATCTTCTATAAATTATGCCAGGATTTGTTATGCACGGTACTCCGTAAATTAGGAGGGGTTGGGGGATTTTCTAGCTGCTAACTCCATCCGTTATTGCACGGACATTAAAATGAGCTAACCTAAACTGAAATACCCTAACTCTTCAAACATAATCAAAGTTGACATGACCTCACCTAAGTACAATGTAGAAGCCATAGTGCAGAGAGATAATCTAACCAAATCCGACCTTTCCAGCTGTGACTAATACTAATTTAGATACCACAACAGATTGAGATAACCAAACCCAACCTACAATAGACCTACCCTAATTTTAGTGTAGATGCCATAATTGATATAATACATTTCCAATGGATGTTTATAGAAGCAAACTTGCTTAGAGCTCCATTTTATAGATGATGATCATGGTAATTTTGGTGTCAGTTAAGTGGGTGAAATTTCGAAGTACTTCCCTTCCCACATTGTTAAGGGAGTATTGCTTACTGCTCGATAGGCCTGAAGAAAGGTTTCCCTCTGCCAACACCATTATACACATTCCTGTCAGTTTATCCATTGGCTTATTATTCTCAGGACTTCTTACTGCAAAAAAGAGATCAGGCCACTGCTTTTATCGTTGTATTGATTTCATTAGTGTTTTAATAAAGAGTGGAATAGGGTCAGAGCCTATTGACATGTCAAGGATTACATAAACGATGAACACACAGTTTTCATATTGTTGCGTAGGTTATGGTATGTCCTCCCTGCGCTTAACTTGTGATGTCAGAGCTCATGCTCTGTTATGAACATGTCTACCTCAATGCCTTATTTTTAAGCAACATTTGAGGATCCTGTGCCATAAATATTGTGAATCAAGTCCATGTTCATTCCGAAATGGATGGACACATTGCACTTAAAAAGCTGTAGGTCACACGCTGAGGCAAAACAGTTTTAAAGGACACTTCAAGGGTTGTCTTGTTGCTAGTATGAAGGGCTGGGAGTATCGATTAATTCCTGCATTGAAGAATGCGGATCGGGGATGACGGTGCACTACTGGACGATTACTGCACTCCTGCAGTATTCAGGGATGCAAACAAGAAAACTATGAGAACACTGAATACTACGACAGCAGAGGTAAAAATGATACAGCACTTCTCAAACGAAAAAGGTTGTAGGTTCAACCATTCATTCATCATCCAATCCTACATTGCCCCATGAGGAGTGTGGAAGCCCGTGGCTAGGCATGTTGGTCCTGACATTTTAGATGAGAGTGACCAGCCTCACTCATCCCTGAGTGGTATTCCATGAGCAGTAAACCCCAACCATCCCTTGGATGTAAACCTTCACCAGCTCAATCCGATTGTAGTGCCGTAATTACTCACTAAGCCGCCAGGCGCCAAAATCTGGTTATATGATTACTACCTTGCGTAGTAAATGGTTTCCTGGTGTACAGTCAGGAAACCATTTGGCTTGTCACTTAATGTAGGATCACCCACATACAAAAAGAAGAGAAAAGAATGAAGGAAAAAAAGACAGAAGAGGGAGTGTAAAGTAACCCGTAGGCAGAAGGACGAGGAAAGACTGAAGGAAAGATATACAGAAGAGGATGCAAGGAAAGAAGGATGAAGGAGAGGAAACGGCAGACACCCGAGAGCAGCACTACATTAAGTGAGTGGATGGTGAGCGCCCCCACCTACCACAGCGGTTATAGGTAATCAGCAAAGAAAAAAAAATGATTAGATGAAGATCCCATATATATATATATATATATATATATATATATATATATATATATATATATATATATATATATATATATATATATATATATACAGTATATTACCAGACGCCTTAATCCAATACGGGATGGCCACAAACAAATTGCCTCCACGCCACCCTGTCCCCCGCCATTTCACTCTCCGGCTCCAAATTCACACCCCCTCTCTCATATACCTCTCCAATCCATCCCGCCATCTCATCCTTGGTCTTTCCCTCTTTCTATCCCCCTCTACCTCACTCATATACACTTTCCTTGTCAGTCTCTCACTCTCCATCCTCTCCACATGGCCAAACCACATTGTGTTTCTCCTAACGCTTCCTATCACATCCACATCCACGCCACAACGCTTCTTCACATCCTCATTTGTCAGTCTGTCTCTCCATGTGACCCCACATGCTCCTTTCAAATAACTCATTTCCACTGCTCTCATTCTTCACTTTTTTCCCTCCAACAACGTCCAAGTTTCACTTCCATACATTAGAGTTGGTATCACAATACTGTCATGTAGTAACTTTCTCACTTCAGTGCTCACTTCCCTGTTTCTTATCACTGCCTTCAAGGAACCAGCAACCTTTCTTCCTTATTGTACCCATTCAAGCACTTCACCCTCCGAACTTCCATCCTTACTCATCACAGTATCGAAGTACTTCAACGTACTCACATTTTCAATTTCCTCCTCATCCAACCTCATTGTACATTCACTGATTTCATTTCTCTCGAAGACCATAACTTTACTCTTTCCTACATTCACCTTTAGATTCCGTTTCTTACACACTCTCCCATTTGGTTCCAGCAGTGACAGTTGAGAAAAATTTAATGACATAGCTCTTCCTCCGTCAGGTATTTCTTGTTCACTGGACCACACTTCAGCCCATCGTTGGGTGGGAGAGATGTTGGGATGGTGGACATGATGATGCCAATACTGTATAAATGATTAAGACACTATGTAATACTCCCATACAACATACACATACATTATTTACATCATACTGATATCACAACTACTGTCTTGTAGGTAGGTAGAGGAACCCATCATCCACTCACTCGTTGTAGTGTTGCCTTTGGGCGACTCCACACAGAGTGACAGGTCTAATGGTTTCCTGTAACCCAGGAAACCATTTATAATGCTGGGTGGTAACCATATAACCATATTACAGGGTGATGTGGAGCCTAGTACAGTGCCCCTGTTAACTGGGTGGAGGAACACAAATGCAGCCTCCATCCAGGAACCAAATCTTCACTCTTTCCATTTGCGTTCCCGCAATGCCCATCTCAGCAGTTACTTCAACAAGCAAGGGATGAGGCTATGGCAAACCTAATGTCTAACTTGGCTCGTATCTGTGACTGGGGTAAAAATAATCTTGTTGTTTTTAATGCATCTAAGACTCACTTCTTACACCTATCAACCTGTCAAAATCTTCCAGAGGTATACCCACTAATGTTTACTAATATTCAGTTTAATCCTGCATCATCCTTGAACATGTCTGGGGTTTCATTTACTCGGGACTTATCTTGGAAAGATCATATTGCATCTCTTGTAATATCTGCTTCCAAGAGATTGGGTGCGCTAAGCCGACTCCGTTCTTTCTTTACCCCTGCACAATTGTTGACTCTATGCAGGGGTTTTATCTGCCCCTGTGTGGAGTACAACTCTCATGTGTGGGGAGGCTCCCCACATACAGCTCTTCTCAATAGGGTGGAGTCAAAGGCTTTTCATCTCATTAACTCTCCTCCTCTTACTGACTTCTTCACCGCACTGTTGCATCTTTATCTCTTTTCTATTGCTACTTTAATGGTCACTGCTCCTCTGAACTGTCTGGATGCATTCCTCCACCTCTACGACGGGCGCGTAGCACCCGTCTAGCAGCAAACTCTCATTCCTTTTCTGTCCAACTCTCTAATGCAAGAGTTAACCGTTACTCCCAGTCCTTCATTTATGCAACAGGCCAACTCTGGAACTGTCCCCCTCTGTCTGTATTTCCTGCTGCCTATGATCTCCAGTCTTTCAAATGCAGTGTGTCCAGGCATCTCGAAATGAATGGATCTTGAATTTGGCTCGCTCTTGTATTTTGTTTTTCTCTTGGAGGAAACTCTATTGCGGGCTTATGGCCTTTGGTTCCTTCTTCCTCGCCAAAAAAAAAAAATGGTAATGAAAAATTCGTTTGGTAATGAATCAGAATAATACAATACCAAACGGATTTTTCACATGCATGAGGATACACAGGATGGAGATGGTGGATTGTTTGCTCTCTCTGATTAATTTGGTAGCCTATATAGAGTGATAATAATCAACATGCTGTTAATTATAAGAAAAGTAATTACATGTATTTCCACTTGTGTATATAAGTAGTGAAGAATAAATGCTAACTTTACTAATTTGGTAATGAAAGTTAAAAATGGTAATGAAAATTGAGGAGTTTGGTAATGTGGCCGTTGCGATCTGGCAACTCTGTAACTCTGTTACCCTGCCATCATCAACAGTCACAGCCTAACTCCGATCGAGAGCAGATGCTTATAGCAATGCAAGCCACAGGTGCTCGTGTTTTGTGAATAAACAGTGAATAAACTGCAATATCTCGCCACTAGAACACACGGGAATTTACAGTGTTGTGCAGTGTTAAGAAATTAGAATTTAGAGTGGAAAGGATTAACTGTGGACTGCAAACTGGCGGTTCAAACCAGTCCAGGAGCCAGGGACTTGTAAGCACCCAGATTGTTTAATATTGTATAAACTCACCTCTAAAACCTCATTTTATGGTTCTTTTGCATTTATTTCAGTCTTTTATGTCCCTTATTGGTGTGATTTGGGTCTTAAATAGGTGCAATGTATGTCCAAAGGGAGTTGTATAGGTGTTTTTCTGAGTTAGGGTCCATAAGTACAAGTCCAGGAGGCTGGGGCCCAATATCTGTACAGGATCACCATCCGGACATGCCTTTGGCTCTATTACATCGGATATTGGAGAGATTATATATATATATATATATATATATATATATATATATATATATATATATATATATATATATATATATATATATGAGGAAGGACTGAATAGCATACCATTAAATATTATGGGATAATCTTGTGGAAGGTCTTGGGCGAGTTGAAAGGTGAAGGAAATGATTTTTTGAAGTAATTAAGATTAAAAAAAAAAAATCTTGCACCCTAAAACACAGAAGACAGTAGAATCAGGAACCAGATGAGCCACAGTTTTGTATAATGACTGGTGAAGTAACTGTTGCAATGGACGATTTACAAAGTGGGTATATATCGGGTAGAAAAGTGAAGGGTGGACAAGTGTGTCGATGGAAGCAGATGTGCAGCTGGCGAAAAGACAGAATCTTGAGGAACATCAGTACTTGTAGATTTAGAAGGACAGTCGCTGCCCACACCCCACTGACAGGGCTAATGTATGGCCCGGCCAGCACTGTAGGTGCAGGAAATCTTTGAACGAACGAACAACCCCTGTAACAACAGCAAGAAAATAACCAAAAAGGAAGCTGGAGATGAAGACACAGGGAGAAAGATGAAAATAGTAAAACGGAAGTTAGAAAATTAAAGATATGAGTCAGACTTGGTTTAAAGCCTTTGGGACTTCAAATACAACAGTAAAGATATCACCGAAGACCTGGAAGAAGGATGTTCAGGATTACAGATAAAAAAAAAAAGAATATAACACAGCTGCCACTGCAGCACCCCTAACACAACCCATATTGTTAATCCAAAGAAAGATTATCTGAGGAAAGGTCCTTTAGAAAATTCCTATTGAGGTAGATTCTGAGAATTCAAAAGATTAGCTTCTAAGTGCCATGATCACAATAGCGTCAGTAGACACTGGAATTCATAGAGAATACCGACCAGTGTTCCACGACACTGTGAATGCTTGCAAGCTTGTGATGTGGCTGCCTAGAAGTTTCCTCCGATCACCCTGCACCAGTTTTGTGTCGATTCCTGCCATAATTCATACAGAATACCGATCAGTGTTCCACGACACTGTGTGAATGCTTGCGAGCTTGTGATGTGGCTGCCTAGAAGTTTCCACCAATCACCCTGCACCAGTTTTGTGTCGATTCCCGCCATAGGAGTTTATACTCCCTGAAACATTCCATAGCTAACTTTAGCCACCGAAAATGCTAGTACATAAATAAAGAGAACTGCATTATATAAAAGTGAAAGGAAAATATTTCCTGAACTTGGTGATATCACTGTAAATATTTCTGTGCGATTTTCAAGGTATAATGTGAATGAATAAATGTAATAGTAAAAAGTAGTGGGATGAGGGAACAATGGCACAACCGCCAAAAGTAGTTTTACGACTGGAATTTAACTCCACATCTTTTTTATTTACCTGATTACTCGCACTATAAAAATATATTTAGTCTTGCTGGTTGTCGATCACTGAAGGGCATAGGCGTATGAATACTTTCAGCTAACTTATCTTGAAATTATAAATGTGTCCTCACAGCCATGAAAACGCATGTTGAAAGAACGTGCATTTTCTTGCTTTGTGTAATGTATTTGACATTGTCGAAAGTCCGAATGTTAGTTTTTTTTTTTTTTTTTTTAAACCAAAACCAACCTGAATCTGAGCTCGTTGTGTACGACCTTCCCTTACGTTAAGAGGTTAGAAACAGGGTAATAGTTGGAGGATTCAGAGTGATCACCCTCTCTTGGTACTTTGTGAATGACAGTACACCTCCAGCTAGGAAAGTTGGTGCAAGTTGATGAAGGCGGAAGAATTTTACTTGGCAGCGTGTTTGCACAGAAGCACAGTTCTTGAGAGCCACGGAAGGGATCCCATCATCACAATACTCCTTTTCATCACTGTAGGCAGAGAAAGGCAGAACAAGGCAGCAGAAAGTACCTGTTTTGAAGAAAATTATAGGCATGTAGAAGTCACGTGGTGGAAGAGATGTAACAACATCGAAATTATCCACTTTGGCAAAACCGGTCAGGATATTATATATATATATATATATATATATATATGGAGCCTCTGTGTTACAGTGGCAAAGTGTGAGTTTTCGTACACTGAAGAACAATGGTTCGCGCCCCGCCAGGATAATAAACTTTGGGAGCGTTCTTCTGGCCACGTACAAATTAGTGGACATCAGGGGTGATGTGGTTGAACCAGTGTCGCATACTGTAAAGTATGCTTGCACCCAGTCGGCTTGCACGGGCCGATTACACTTGGTTCACAGACTAGACACATATCCAAAGCCACTCCAACACTACAATACACTTACAAACACTTCTCACCCTACATACAATCACTACCAGACAGCCTAAGCCACTTGGTAGAGATACAATGGCTGTATCGTCCCAGCTTCGGTTGGGATAGGCCGGTCCTGCAGTGGACACTCAAAATGCTGATGAGATTATGTATATATATATATATATACCGCACTAGGAGTCACCTTCTCTCTCAATAACCATCACTTTACTCTTTTCTACATTTACTCTCAAGTAAATATATATATACACTGCACTATATATCCGTTTATATATATATATATATATATATATATATATATATATATATATATATATATATATATATATATATATATATATATATATAAACGGACACGAACTTGGTAGGCTAGTGCAGTGTTTTGCTGATGTCTGTGAGCGTCGTGCCTTGAGAGTAAATGTAGAAAAGAGTAAAGTGATGGTTATTGAGAGAGAAGGTGACTCCTAGTGCGATGGTACAGTGAATGGAGGGAGACTGGAATTGGTGAGAGAGTTCAAATACCTGGGTACAGTGATAGAAATGAGAGGAAAATGTGCAAAAGAAGTGGAATGTAGAGTGACACAAGGAAGAAAAGTAGCTGGTGCAATGAAGGCCTTGATAAGAAACAGAGGCTTGAGTGTTGCAGCTGCACGAGGCTTACATGAAGGAGCGTTAGTGCCAACATTAACATATGAATGTGAGACTATGGCGTGGCATGAAAATGAAAAGTCGAGAGTAAGAGCAGTGGAGATCGGACTGCTGAGGAATGTATGTGGAGTACAGAGGGTGGATTACATACGAAATAAGGTGATTCGTGAAAGATGTGGATTGAGGAAGTCAGTGGACACCAGAATTGAAAAGAGGGTACTGAGATGGCATGGTCATGTGGAGAGAATGGGTAACAATAGAGTGGTGAAAAAGGTATATCTGAGCGAATTTGAAGGAGGAAGGAGGCGAGGTATGCCAAGAAGAAAGTGGAGAGATATGGTGGATGAGTGCGTGAGGAAGAGAGGTTTGGCAGTCAGTGAGGCTAGGGAACTGACAAGAGATCGAGCTGGCTGGATGAACGTTGTGAGGAGTACTTCATATTCAGGGATTTGGCACCCCCTATTAAAGTGGCAGTGTCATGATTGACTCTATCGGATACGTTTATGTGAAGCTACAAAACGTGGTGAATGTTTTTGACATATCCGATAGAGCCAGGATTCTGAGGACTCTCATGTTGAGTGAACGGAAGCGTTGTCCATTGGACTGGGCAAATTTGGGATTTGGACATTGCTACTCCTCACCTTGCCCTAGGGTGGGAAAGGAAGTCCGTATGATGATGATGTACATACATACATATATATATATATATATATATATATATATATATATATATATATACAGTAGATAGATAGATATGTATATGTATGTAAAATCTATCTATCTAGATCTAAATCTTTGTATCTATCATGTATGTGCCTATCTATCTCCATTTATCTGTCTATCTTTCCATATCTATCTATCTATAAATTTGTTGGTGTAGCCAGGCAGGATATTTTCGTGGAGGCATACGAGGTTGAAAGCTATGGCACATTCTCCTTTACTGATTTTCTTATGTACGGTTTCTATTTGCCTTGTAATTTTTGGTGATCTTCTTGGAGTTGTTTTCGGAAGTTTCCGAAAGGGCAGCAACGTTGTGGAACTATCTTGGTCCGTCTTCAGGCCAGATCTGATTTTTTTTTGTTTAATTAAGGCCTTATGGTCATTGGCCTCTATGTGGGGCATTAGGCCAAAAAGGATTGTTAAGTCAGAGTGAAGCACCCATATAACGACCAATCTAGGGAGCCAAGCGTGGTGTAAGCATGAAGTAAAATGCTCGGAGATCGGCCAGGAGTACCTCCTCCCCCGTGACAATCAGAATGGGTGGAATTCCCTCACCCAGGTCGACCGCCTGGAGCAGAACATAGAGGTGGCTCCGAGCTAACACGACCAAATGTGGGCATCAAGTGTCAGAAGGCGATGGTAGGAAGATACTGTACGTCTAGCCGATCCTTGTAGTCCACATTAAGAGGGCAGATGGGCTGCCCTTTTCTGCCTGAGGAGGGAAAGACTCATTGACCTCTTCCCTAGCCAGCTCGGTGTTCTGTGTGGCAATTTTCCGGTTGAGGGGATTATCCAGACTTAGTCTCTTCCTCAGCATTGTGTGGGGGATGGCAGGCCGGGCCCAACGCTTCCAACGCGAGGGGCAGAATGCACATCGCAGGCAAAGCACTCGGAGATGGCAAGGGGAGGCAGCCCATTCTCTTCAAAGATCTTAGGGAGAAGATCGTACAAAGCCCCGTTGTAACTCCTGCAAATAGCCCTCGCCATCACGATGCGCATTTCATCAACGGTGCTTATCTCCCTAGGACTCTCACGACCCTGGCCCGGTGTCCCTGGGCCGTGGGACATCGCCGTGCGTGGTCAGAGCCCTGTACAGCTATGCTTCCCGGCCCAATAACAGCCCACGCTTCAGGACCCTCAGAAGTCTCAAAGAGACAAAACTCCACCGTCTCACCATCACCAAGGGAGTGCTGGAGATGCCATGGGTTTGGTGCAATGACAGCCTGGCGGTGCATAAAAACATCATTGCCAGTATCCTGGCACTTAGTGAAACTGTACCCTGCCCTGAAGCTGAACCAAACCACAGTTCCCCTGATCTTCTGGGTTGCTGGAGACTGGGGTCTGCTTCTTGCCCCCCTCAGTGGGTCGCAGGCAGTAGCAGGTGATATGGCCTCCATCGTTGCTTGATCTGAACTCCGATGCTCTCTCTCTCTCTCTCTCTCTCTCTCCTCAATGGTTCTGTCATGGCTGGCTGTTCATATATGATTCACGCGAATTAGATGGAGACAGGTAGGTGGTGTAGATCAGCTTAGGTGATCACTCATTGGCTGCTTCGTTGGCTAAGCCTTTGTGACGTTTTGATGAAGGTAGGATCTGGAAATCTTCGACTTGTGTGTTTACGGTAAGTTGATTTGTGATAATGCTGATTGCCCCTAGAAACAAGAGCAATGTGTTTGTCCAGGTCTGTATGGCGAACATTTCTGTATAGTGTCCTTAATGATCTAATCATCCATCTGTAGACATGTGGTTTCTGTAGTATATAATTATGTGTTTGCTGGTTGTGGGTGTAGTGGTGTCTTGGTGAGTATACCATTCGTCCATGTGTCTCTTAGTTACGTCGGATACATCGGTGTTAGTGTAGCCGTTGTTAACGAGGATGTAAGTAACATGTTCTAGTTCTTAGATTGCGTCTTTCAAAGTGGACAAGTGGGAAAGGGCTCTTCTGATGTAGGCACTGTTAGTGGAGTACAGCTAACGTCTGAAGCACTCACTATCTCCGTTCAGGTAGAGTCTTTTGTTCTTGGGCATAGTGAATACTGTAGTCTTGAATCCTACATTGTGTGCAGTGACGAGTATGTCCAGGAAGGGAAATGTCCGCCGTTGGCTTCTTCATTATCAGCAAGGAGGAATACATTCAAAAGATCAACATCATTCTCAGTGACACTTCTAAGTTCAGAGAGAGAACTCATAACCCCAGAAACTCCATCGAGAAGCGGGTTACTGACACCATCTCCACTATCAACACCACCACAAACGGCCTATATCTTCAGAAGCTAACTGGCAAGTACTCATCCGGTTACACCTATGGAAACGTCAAGAAACAAGCCTGGCAACCCTCTACACCCCATAATTTTACAGATACCCACCACCTACACCATAGCCAAGAAACTCAGTAGACTCTTGATCCCACATGTACCGAACACCTACAACCTATCCTCTGCTTCAGACGTCCTTGAAGTCCTGCCATCCACATCATCGCCTCCCTTGACGTCAAAAGCCTTTTTGCCAGCATTCATGTGGACAAGAAAATTGACTTCACACTCGACAGTGTATACCACTGTGAAGAAAACAAGCCCCTCGACATCCCAGAGATAATCCTGAAGACTGTTGGACCTCTGCAGGAAAGAAGCTTCTTTCGCTTGTCAAACGGTTTGAGATATCAGCAGATCGGTGGTGTAGCAATGGGCAGCCCCCTCGGAGTACTGTTTGCTAATTTCTACATGGGAACCATCGAATCCTATCTACTAGCCACCTCTCCCTAAACTGCTGCTATATTCACGGCATCTTTGTTCGTATCAGGGACCTTCAGGAGCTACAGGACCTCAGACAGCACGTCATCACTTCCTCAGGACTTAATTTCACTTATGAAGAAGCCTATGATGGATGCCTCCCCTTCCTGGATATTACTCGTCACTGCACACAATGTAGGATTCAAGACTACAGTATTCATCAAGCCCAGTATCAAAGGACTCTGCCTGAATGGAGATAGTGAGTGTCCCAGACGTAACCTGGGCTCTATCATCAGCGCCTACTTCCGAATTGTCCTCTAGTATTGCTGCACTTGGAAAGACGCCTACTAGGAACTAGAATGCGTGACTCAAGTCCTTGTTAACAACGGCTACACTAATACAGACGTATCCAACATAATTAAGAGACAGATAGACAAATGGTATACTCACAAAGTCACCACTACATCCACAACAAGCAAACATATCAAGATATATAAACTACAGAAACCAAATGTCTACAGATTACAAGACAGAAGATCATCAAGGACACTGAACACAGAAATATACGCCATACAGATACGGAACAACACATTGATAACATCATCTACTATAAAACAAGTAAAAAAAGCCCACCTTTTGCTTCTTAACAGACCCAACGTGATCAAGACACCCCTTCTGGAGGACCATGTCACTTACCAGCAGAACTGCAACAGTCAGGAGTGTGGACCTCACTCGTAAGTTGGAATGAAACAGAACAGACTCTGGAGGTGCCTCACCTGCAGCTTACATAAAGGAGCCATGTAGAACCACTACACGTCCCCACACAACTCCCACCCTGACACGACAAGACCTGGATGAGACCACCAAAGTAATCGACTAAGAACAAGACCCTCACCGCCTCTTGTTTCTAGAGGCAATCTGTATTATCACAAAACAACCTACAGTAAAAACACAAGTCGAAGATTTCCAAATCCTACCATCATCAAAATGCCACATAAGCTTAGCCATTAAGCAGCCATGATCAGCTCCCCCGTCTCCAACTGATTCACATGACTTGTATATGAGCAGCCACCCAGAAAGAAACATCACCTCCAGCCTCTTGATGGAAGAAGGTAGTTTCAAAAACGTCGCTGCCCTTTGGGGAACTGAAAAACCTCCAATAAGATCCCAGAATAACTGTACAGCAAATAGAAACCGTACGTAAGAAAATCAATAAAGGAGCATGTGCCATAGCTTTCAACCTCGTATGCTTCAAAGAATATATATATATATATATATATATATATATATATATATATATATATATATATATAGATGGAGAAAATCTAAACCATTTAAGATTTGCAGATGACATTGTCCTAATCTCAGAAAAAGCAGAGACGTTGCAAGAAATGTTAAATGACCTGAACAGAGAGTCTCAAAGTAGGGCTAAAGATGATAGGAAGCTGTGTTTCACAAGCACATAACACAAAGGAAGTGAATGAAATAGTGAAGTTAGCGAAATGGAAAATAGAACAGGCAAAGTCAACTATGCTCATCATGATTCAAGATCTTCCATCTTATGGAATGGAGGTATTGAGCGACAGGAACATCACACGTACTCGCCAAAAGCGCGGTTTGTTCGACCTGGGTGGCGCAGTTCTTGGGAACATCTTTGGATTGGCTACAGAGGATGACCTTAAAGAAATAAACAACAAATTCAATAAAATAGCTCAGGTACTAACATACCAAGATAAATTCATCACAGGACATAACTCAGCAATGAAGACAATTGTGAAAAATCTGAAAAAGGCAGAAAACATAGCTCTCGAAAGTGTACAT